>NC_056744.1:1184232613-1184252613 GCF_019279795.1 Protopterus annectens
GTCTGACCAGTTTCATTGCACATTTGGGTCACTTGAGGGAATCTGCATTGTTTTTTTTTTTTTTTTGTTCTTTTTTTAACAGAAGTAATTTGTTTGAGAATTGTTGTGGTCATATTGACTCTGTGATGACTGCAGCATTGACCTGGAATGAATGCCGTTATGTGCCTCATATCACTTTGAATAAAAGCAGCTACTATAAAGCTCAGATTGGTGGTATCAAGTAGTAGTAATGCTCCTTGTGTATAACTAAGCTAGTATGTTATAATGTCAAACTGTGCATGCATTCTTGTTGAAGTTGTTTTTATTGTGCAGCCTTTGTTTTTGTACAACTTACTGGAGTATCCCTGCTTGTAAAACAAAAGTATACTGTACAAGTCTGAATGTTACCCCCAGTAAAAAGATTCTACCAAAGCATTTAAAGTAAATGGAATTATATCATGCAGTGCATACAAAAACTTCCTGATTTCCAAAAAAAAACCCATCGGGGGTCTGTCCCCCAGTCCTATAATTTACTATAACAATTCCATGTACTTCAGTAATGTATGCTACCAGATACTACTCAAAGGTCACGATGCTATGGCACTGAATATATTTGAAAAATCCCATTAATCTAAATGTAAACTTAGCACTTCAGTAAACTGTTATACAGTTATAATTTTCACTTAAAATCTGCTTCCGTAATACAGACAAGTGTTATGGACAGAGGTAGCTTATAAATGCTTTGCCCATCAGTGTCCTGTTTGGATACAGGCCATCATTATTCTTTCGGGAAAATTTGCCTAGACATAAAAAGACCCCCTGGTCATTAGCCTAGTAACAATCTATGAATCAATGAAAAGTTTCTTAGATTTTTTCCTCTCTTTAAAAGTGTTTTTAGTAATATTGTGTCAATTATTAATTAGTAGTGTATTCACGTGTTATGTATTTGATTAAACAATTGTTTTGTTTCTTTCTGTGTTTAATTTCTCCAGGTGTTTTGAGTTTCTTGTACCAGAATGGGAATGAATCCCATTCCTAAGTCAATGTATGATTAGAGTTCTTAAAATTAGTATTAGTATTGTTAGCCAGAGTATATGTGCAGAGATGTCCCTAGAAAATGAAAATGTTTCTATATTATTTCTTATACAGTAGAGTATGCTGATATATTGAACTATTCCTGTTCCATATATAATGCCTAAGCTGCAAACTGAGAATAGTAACTCATTACCCATTTTGTTTCCTTTGTTCTTGTTGTAGGCAACGGCTCAGATGGAAGAACGCCTGGCAGAATTTATTGCTTGCAATGCCCCTGAGAATGTACTGCCTCTAGCAGATGGAGTCCTAAGTTTCATCCACCATCAAGTGATTGAACTAGCCAGAGACTGTCTTGACAAATCCCGAGAAGGTCTCATCACTTCAAGATACTTCTGTGAGCTTCAGGATAATCTGGAGAAGCTCCTACAGGATGTTAGTATTGGAATTTTTAGTTGTATCTACAGGCTTGTTGAAAAGTAATTTCTGTTAATGTCAGAGTTCTCTCACTACAAAGTGACTAAAAACTGTATAAGCTGAGGAACCAACTGCATTAACAGGCCAGTACTTGCGTTTTGGTGTGTTAATTATTTTGTAGTAGGCTTTGTTAGATAATTTCTATTCATTGTTTATATCGTTGTTTATATCGTTTTTTCATTTGTCAGTTCTGTTGGACCCAAAGTCTATATATGTTGGAGAACCAGATAAGAAATATACGTATTTGACTGGCCCACTGCAGTATGTCACTGATATTTTCTCTTCTGAGATCCAGGTCCTGATACATAATTCTTAAATTCAGTCATTTACATGTTTTGGACACGAGTATCACCTGCCAGCACCTGTCATGACCATCACACTTGATCCAGCTCCCTAGATTTTTTCTGCCACTCAGTGCTGGGTCTCATTTCTAATTTCTTCACAAGAAAGTTCTTATGCTTGATGCCAGAAGCTCCAAATGGCTTTAGGTTTCCTTGGAGTTACCAGTACCAGAAACTGCAATGGGAACATACATTCAGGCATTGGCCAAAGCATTCTCTTGTATGGCACACTAAAGAATTGGCCTCCACCATATCATTCACTCTTTTCTGTCTCTCACCTAGAAAGAGATCTTGTTTGTGTTCATCACTGGTTGACAATGAAGGTATGATGAGGCAGTTTCTGGTCTTGCACCTTTAGGGTGGCACACAAGAAGACAGCAACCCCATCTTCCATGCTTGAACATGTAGAGCAACAAGGAGACCATCTTGTTCATACAGAGTGAACCCTCAGATCAAGTGGTGATGGTTCCATGGTTAAAGTTGTGCTGCAAGAGTTGACTACTTTTACATCCCATGAACCGTGTGGGGCTCAGAGATGAAGATTACTTTGACTCCTGTGACCCTTTCTGTGAATTCATATGGTTTTGTAGATAATAATCACTCTGCCTAACGTTGCACTAGACATTCTGAAAACTTGTGAAGTCAGTAATGCCCATTGTTAACTTCAACAGTGCAACATTAACTTCTCCACACACACACACCATTTCATCTCTAAACTTATTGGGATTGAACAATCTTGGGAGGAAGTAGAAACTTTCATATCCTCATAGATTTTCTTCGTGTTTCACTGTTGCAGTCATCACATTTGGGTTATGCCTGCCAGGGTAGCCCTCGGCTGGGCCGAATGCCAGAGACTTAGTATTTCTGTGTCAGTTGCTGCTGTAAAAGTAAGGATGAAAAATCCAATGATGTCAGGTCATCAGTAGTATAAATTAAGGCAGCCGGCGCCATTACATCAGTCTTTCTTGCAGTGGAGCCCGAATCAGTTCACACGAGTGCCGGTCAGCCGCTACCTGAGTTTTCATCTTCCAAATTCAAGTTGAAGTCTTCTAAACTAAGTACCCCGTTGGGGATCCTTTTTTCTTGCACTAACCAATGTCAGAAAAGGTTAATAATTGTCTCGCCTGTGGAAAGCAAATACCACACCGAGACTTCCATTCTTACTGCGTCACTTGTTTAGGCCCAGAATACGACGTCCCCCATTGTCACTTCTGTGCTTTGTTCAACACCAGAACTGTCCGTCGTCAGGCCCTTATTGTAGCCATATATTTTCGCTTACAGTCCTCGAATTCCAATATGGCTTCAGTAAGCCATCTGACAGCAGATCTACCGAAAAAATGTAAAGATAAAGACAGAGCCAGACTGCACAGGTCCAAACCTACCGACGAAGCTTCCGTTAACCTAGTTGTCAGATGTTCTTCATGTTTCACTGTTGCAGTCATTACACTTGGGTTATCTGCTTGCAGGTAGCCCTCAGCCAGCCTGATTATCAAAGTCTTGGGTCCTGCGTTGGTTGCTGTCTCTTCTTCCATGATGTCAGGTAGTCAGGGGTATAAAGCATGCAGCCGACGCCATTAAATCAGTCTTTCTTGCCGTGTGGTGCCCGAAGCAGAAGCAGTTTGCGAGTGCCGGTCGTCCGACTCCTGAAATTTTCGTTTTCAAGTTTCAGAACCGAAGTCTTCGAAAAAGCTAAGTACCCCGTTGGGGATCCTTTTTCTTGCTCTAAACTGATGTCAGTAAAAGTTAACAATTGTATTTCTTGTGGAAAGCAAATACCTCACAAAGATTTTAATTAGTACTGCATTCCTTGCTTAGGCCCAGACCATGACATCCCTTGCTATCGTTTTTGTGCCTTATTCAATCCTCATACTGTTCGTCGTCGGTTCATTTTCGCATCTAACTATTTCGGTACTTGGTTCAATTATCCAGAAATGGCTTCGGTAAGCCATCCGACTACCGACATCCCGAAAAAAACGTAAAGATAAAGACAGAGACAGACCGCATAGTTCCAAAGCTGCTGATGACGCTTCCGTTAAAGTAGTTGCCAGTTCACCGGTACTCAGTGAGGCGCTTTTGCAGCCCCTGATACCCTCTACTTCAGATTCGCAGGCCTCTACTGAGACCCATTCGGAGTCCGGTATGCCGCGAGATGCTTCTTCGGCTATGTAACCTGCAGATGTCTCTACCTTGGATGGGTCCGGAGCCGCTATGCAGGCACCGGCTTCTGTGGGTGTATTCAGACCTACTGACTTGCATATCAAACCGACACCATCTTCTTCTTCAAGGCCTAAGACTCGATACACACCTAGAAAACCAATGTCCAAACCGCATGGTCAGGCCCATATGCCTAAAAAACAAATGATAAAAATGGCTGAAGACCTTATTACTCTAATTAGGGGAAGCCACCCTTCTCCCTCTAAGAGACCTAGAACTGATTTTCCTTCTGATTCTTCTGATCAGGATTCTGAAATTTCTGTTTCTTCTGATGACCAGGATTTGCCCTTATCTACCTATGAGGATTCTGATGCAGAGGACTCCATTCCCTCTGCTTCCCTTCCAGAAGAGTTCTCTTTTGGTGATACTTTGCATACTCTTAGGGAACATTTCTGCTGGGAAAGCCAGGATTACTCTGACTCAAAAAAAAGGCTTAGGGAATTTTTATTCCTGCCTCAACACAGGCCTTTAGCTATCCCTCCTGTACTGGACATTGTAAATGATGCCTTCTTGGAATCTAGCCTGGCCCCAGACACCTTACCTCCAGCTCCCAGGAAACCTGACAAGTATTACAGAGTACCTGATTCTCACAAGTTCCTCTTTAAGAATCCTACCGCGGACCCAGAGACCAGTTCACAGGGACCCAAAGGCATTAAGGCTACTACTGCCAAAAATCCTACCCCCTCTGATAGAGATTCCAGGGCCCTGGACAGATGGAGTAAGAAGGTATACACTTCTGCTACTTTGGCCATTAGGGCCTTAAACTGCCAGTTTCATATGTTAAAGTACCAGCATCATATTATTGGATTACTTAAACAGAAATTGATGTTGATTCCTGACTGTGCAGAAAATAAAGAATTACAGGATTTAATGCATTCTGCTGAACAAGTTGGTAAACATACTTTGCAATGTGGTTTTGACTCCATAGAGGCATCTTGTAGGGCTGCTGTTACTGGGCCTGTTCTTAGAAGGCATGCTTGGCTTAAGGAGCAAACTGTGCCCCTTCCCTGCTGTTCCAGCAGGAGGGCCAGATTATGCACCCCCAGCTTCAAACCCTGAACCTTGCAGCCTGGCTAATTACCTGATCTCTCCATTACCATCTCTCAGTAAGCAGGTGCTGGATGTCATTCTGGAGGCAAGAAGGCCTGGTACTAGAAAATCATATGCTGAAAATTGGAAAAATTCTGTTCCTGGAGCCAAACTCAGGGGATGGGCACAACAGTGCCCAGTTTACAGCATATTCTTCAATACTTAACAGAGATGCTTCACAAGGACCTTTCCTTCTCTTCTATTAAAATTCATGCCTCTGCTATTTCAGCACTTTTTAATATGGAGCCACCCCTCTTCTCTCACCCACTGCTGAAGCAATTCCTCAGAGGGGCCAAAAATTTAAGACCACCCAGGAGAGCCCCTACTCCAGCCTGGGACCTTAACTTTGTATTGGAAAAGCTCACTCTACCTCCCTTTGAGCCAGCTGCAACTGCAGAGTTGAAATTCCTTTCTTGGAAAACAGCCTTCCTTCTAGCCATTACTTCAGCAAGAAGAGTGTATGAATTACAGGCCCTCGTGGCAGTGGAGCCCTTCATCATCTCCCATGCTGACAGGGTGTCCCTCAGGACCAATCCTTCCTTTATGCCGAAGGTGGTATCCAGTGTGGCCCTTAATCAGTCCATTCATTTGCCAACCTTCTTTTCTAGTCCACAGAAATGGACGTGCACAGACAACTTAGATTTTACTTGGACAGGACTAAGCCTCTCAGAAAAACTGAACAGCTGCTAGTTGCTATTGCTGCAGGGGCAGAGGGGAAGGCGATTTCACAGTAAACCATTTCTAAATGGATAGGCCATTGCATTCATTTCTGCTATAAGCACCATGGAAAACCTACCTTACAGGGGATAAGATCACATTCCACCAGAGCTGCATCTACTTCAACAGCCTTTCTCAGAGGTGTTCCTACCAGGGACATCCTAGAAGCTACCTGGAGTTCAGTTCATACCTTTGCCAAGCATTACCACTTGCCTATTTTCTCTAAACCCAGAGCTGGTTTTGCCACTGCAGTCTTGCAGGGCCTAATAGCTGGTCCTAATGCTCTCTAATTGCCTCCTCCCTTCCTTAGCTTTGGGAATCTAACCAAATGTAATGACTGCAACAGTGAAACATGAAGAACATAGTACAGTTGTGTACACTTACCATAAATGTAGATGTTCGAGTGTATTCACTGTTGCAGTCCTGGTTACCCTTCCACCAGCCCCCTGACTTCTTTTTGCTATACCTCTTTTCTTGTTTACTGTATTTAAGCTTTCTGATATATTTGCTTATAGTCGGAGGTGTAACCTTGTATATAATTGCTTCCCATTATGGGGGCACCTGACATCTGGGGCAAGAAAAACTGATTTAATGGCGTCGGCTGCATGCTTTATACTCCTGACTACCTGACGTCATGGAAGAAGAGACAGCAACCGATGCAGGACCCAAGACTTTGATAATCAGGCCGGCTGAGGGCTACATGCAAGCAGATAAACCAAATGTAATGACTGCAACAGTGAATACACTCGAACATCTACATTTATGGTAAGTGTACACAACTGTACTTTCTCCGGTCCTCAGTGAGGCGCTTTCGCAGCCCTTGATGCCCGCTTGGGTGGATTTGCAGGCCGCTACTGAGTCCCTTTCAGAGTCCAGTATGCTGCAAAACTCTTCTTCGACTAAGGAACCTGTGGTCATCTCTACCCTGGATGGGTCCGGAGCTGCTGAGCAGGCACTGGCTTGCAAGGAAGTCCTTCGCACTACTGATTCTCGACACAAACCGACGTCTTCTTTTGCGACTACTGTTCTTTCTAAAACGACCGAGTTTCTAAGGCCCAGGGTACAAACCACACCCAAGGAACTGACAACCCACTGTCAGGCGCCTGCTTCCTTGCCTCAGTCTCAAGTACTTAAAATGGCGGAAGACCTTATCATGCTGATTAGGGGAAGCCAAGCTACCCCCTCCAAAAGGAAAAGAGATCTGTCCCCTGTAGTTTTGTCTGAACAAGAGTCAGATGAATCTGATGCATCTGAATATGAAGACATGCAACCCCTCTCTACTTATGAGGATTCTGATGCAGAGGATTCCATTCATTCAGCCTCCCCCCAGAGGATTTTTCCTTTGGGGAAACCCTGCATACCTCAAGGGAGCATTTCCAGTAGGAGAGTCAAGACTACTCTCAGTCTAAAAAGAGATTCAGGGAATTCCCAGATCTTCCACAGCACAGAACCTTGGCCACCTCCCTGGTCCTGGATGTTGTGGAGGATGTTTTCCTGGAATCCAGCTTGACACCTGACACCCTCCCTCCTGCACCCAGAAAACCAGACAGGTACTATAGAGTCCCTGACTCACACACATTTCTTTTTAAAAATCCTACTGCTGACCCTGAGGTAATTTCTCAAGGGCCTAAAGGAATTAAAGCAACCTCTGCTAAGAATCCCACCCCCTCAGATACAGATTCCCGAGCACTGGAGAGATGGGGTAAAAAAGTATATACCTCAGCTACTCTTGCTATCAGGGCACTAAATTGTCAGTTCCATATGCTGAAATTTCAGCAACATACCCTGAAACTCCTTAAACAAAAAATATCGTCCTTTCCTGCTTGGACAGAATCAAAAGAATTACAAGAGTTAATGCATTTTGCAAATCAAGTAACTAAACACACCTTGCACTGTAGTTTTGACACCCTAGAAGCTTATTGCAGGGCAGCAGTCACTGGATCTGTAATTAGAAGCCATGCATGGCTTAAGGAACAGCCCCTGCCAGACCATGTCAAATCTAAATTGTTGGATGCCCCCTTGCACAAAGATAACTTATTTGGCATTAAGGCAAAAGAGGTCTTAAAAAAAATCTATGCAAACTGTTAAGAATTTCTTGCAGGTCCAGCCACTGAGGTTCAGCAGGCATTGTCCCACCAAACAATGGTCCTTTCCTGCTCCCAGTAAGCCAGTCCAGCCTAGACCCTGGGGAATCAGACCCCCACAGATAGCAGCTACAGGGAATGCAGAGATCTAAGCAGTGGACTTCCTTCACTTCAAAACCAGGGAGTTTTAAGCCACCCCGTTATGGTAAGAACTCACAATGACTCACCTCCCCACCCTCTATCTCTGCCCACCTTCTCTTAACCCTAGGAGGAAAACTCTCCTTTCATGCAAGCACCTGGGCCACCAGTACCAATGACCACTGGGGTCTGAACATAGTGTCTCAGGGATACAAATTTTCCTTCCACACCCTTCCAACCCCAAAAGGGTTCACAGATCTACCACCAAACCAGTGGGCAGAGGCTCAAAAGCAAATCCTTTCCCTGCTCTCTCTGATGGCAGTAGAGCACGTTCCTGCAGAACAGATAGGCCAAGGTTTCTACTCCAGACTTTTTCTGGTGCCCAGAAAAGAGGGGACCTGGCACCCCATCCTCGATCTATCCATTCTAAATGCCTTCCTGGTGATCCCAAAATTCAAAATGCTCACCCTCCAACAGCTGCTTCCCATGCTCTCCAAGGTGCTTGGCTAGCCACCCTAGATCTAAAAGAGGCCTACCTCCACATTCCTATCAGGGAATCATGCAGGAAATATCTCCGTTTCAGGGCAGGATATCACCACTTTCAGTTCTCTGCACTTCCCTTTGGTCTATCTACTGCTCCCAGAGTTTTTACAAAATGTCTGGCTCCGGCCATTGCCTTTTGCAGACAAAGAAATAATCAGATTTACCCATACATAGACGACTGCCTTATCCAGGCAGCCAGCCAGGAAAAGCTACTCAAACACCTGGCCTTTGTAAAGACAATACTAACCTCCCTAGGGTACACAATCAACGAAAATAAATCCATACAGGTGCCCACCCAAAGGAATATCTTCCTGGGAGCAAGCCCCTGGACACAGCATCCCATATGGCATACCTTACACTAGAGAAACAAATTTTCCTGACAACCTACTTCTCTCAGCTAGCCACCAGGCCCCAGCTATCTGCAAGGAAGATCCTGCAAGATCTGGGGTTCATGACATCTTGCATACTACTCATTCCATATGCCAGACTGCATATGAGGAAACTTCAGTGGTACTAAAAAGCCTTTGGTGTCAACACTCTCAAGACCTGGAAACTCTTCTACCCATAATTCCTTGCTTCAGAAAAGATTTTCTTTGGTGGGCAACATCATGCTCCCACAACAAGGGATTGTCTTTCTCACCACCCTCTGCCGCCCAGACCCTCACCACAGACGCATCAGACTAGGCTTCGGGTGCACACCTGGACGGCAGGTGCATACAGGGCTAATGGAGCCCGCAGCACATCCCTCTGCACATCAAAAAGAGATGATGGCTGTGCAGCACACCTTGATAGCCTTCAAGCCCCCTTCTCTATCCAGGGGCTCTCCTGATCAAAACAGGCAACACCACTGTGATGTGGTATATCGACAAGCAGGGAGGGACTCACTCCTACCCTCTATGCAGGCTGGCCATGACCCTTTGGCACCCAGCCTCTGCCATGCAATTACACCTGTTAGCACAATTCCTACCAGGCTCTCTCAACTCTCTGGCAGACCAAATATGCAGAAATTTTCTGGACCCACATGAGTGGCAGCTCAACAGAAAAAGCTTTGCCCTAATAACTCAGAAATGAGGCACACCGAAGGTCGACCTCTTTGCCTTCCACACCAACCATCAGATCAGCAAATTCTGCACCAGGGAGCATCACTGCATGGCTTGGAAAGTGGATACCCTGTCCTTCCCCTGGGTCAATCTTTCGGTCTATGCCTTTCCTCCACTACCTCTCATCCCCAGGGTATTGCTCAAAATATAGGAGGAAATACCAAGGACCATTCTCATAATTCCCGACTGGCCCTTGCAGTACTGGTACCCCTTGCTGCGCAGCCTGTCCCCACTCCTGCCATGGCATTTTCCTCAGATTCCAAACCTCCTGACCCAGAGGGAAGGGGAATTCATGCATCCCTAATTGCAGAGACACAGTTTGGCAGCTTGGCTTATTCCCTAACCCCGAACCAGTCTGCCAACCTCCGTAAACAGGTTCTGGATCTTATCCCTGAGGCCAGACGTCCTAGCACCAGAAAGTCTTATGCTGATAAATGCAAAAGGTTCTGCATCTGGATCTAGGCTAAGGGAGCCAATACGGCACAGCCTTCCCTTCCTCTCATCCTGCATTACTTAACTGACTTACTACACAGTGGCCTCTCTTTCTCCTGTATAAAAATTAATGCCTCTGCTATTTCTGCTCATTTTCCCAGTGAGCAGTCTCTTTTCTCACACCCCTTGAGCAAACAGTTCCTAAGAGGGGCCAGCAACTTGAGGCCACCCAGAAGGGCACCAACACCAGCTTGGGACCTTAACTTTGTAGTAGAAAAACTCACCCTGCCCCCTTTTGAACCAGCTTCTTCTGCAGTGCTAAAATCTCTCCTGGAAAACAGCATTCGTTCTGGCCATCACTTCAGCCAGAGGAGTCTCTGAGCTACAAGCACTCATGGCTGTGGAACCCTTCATCATCTTCCATGCTGACAGGGTATACCTCAGAACTAACCCATCTTTCATGACCAAGGTGGTGTCCAGTGTGGCGCTCAACCAAATCCATTCATTTGCCCACCTTTTTTCCTAATCCACAGAGCAAGGGGGAACGGATTCTGCACTCTCTGGATGTGCACAGACAGCTCAGATTCTAAATCCTTCAGAAGGTCTGATCAGTTCCTGGTTAGCTTTGCTACAGGAGCAGAAGGCAAAGCCATCTCCAAACAAACCATCTCCAAATGGATAGCACACTGCATCCACTTCCGTTACAAACAACATGGAAAGCCTCCCGCCAAGGGGGTCAGGACACACTCCACCAGAGCAGCCTTCACCTCTGCAGCTTTCCTCAGAGGAGTCCCCCCCAGGGACATCCTGGAGGCTGCCACCTGAACATCTGTTCACACTTTTACCAAGCATTACGACTTTGCCACCTGCCTCTCTTCTCCAAATCCAGGGCAGGGTTTGTCTCTGCAGTCTTGCAAGGCATCCTAGTCAGATCCTAGTTTCTTTGACTGCCTCCACCCATTTCCTCAGCTTTGGGAATGAACCCAAATGTTATGACTGCAGCAGGGAAACAAGAAGAACATAGTACAGTGTACACTTACCATAAATGTAAATGTTCGAGTGTTTTCACTGTTGCAGTCCTGGTTTCCCCTCCCTCCATCCCCCTTTTATTCTCTTTCCTTACAAGGGACATATAGGTATTTATTTTCCACTGGTGGGGTTCATCCACCAGAACCTAGCTCCTACTTGGGGGCTCCTGACAGGTTAGGGCAAGAAAAACTGATGTGATGGTGTCGGCTGCCTTACTTTATACTATTGACGACCTGACGTCAGTCCTGAAGTGATAGCAACCGATGCAGAAATACTAAGTCTCTGGTATTCGGGCCGGCCGTGGGATACCCTGGCAGGGATAACCCAAATGTGACGACTGCAACTGTGAATACACTCGAACATCTACATTTATGGTAAGTGTACACAACTGTACTTTCTGTGATCTCATTGAAATCAGTGCATCGATTTCAAGTGAAGATGGGAACCAGTTTAATAAAATTGACTACTAACACTTTGTTCAAATATGTCAACATGTTCACATTAAGACAGTGCTCTTTGTCTTCTGGGAGTTAAACTCATTGTCTGAGAATGCACCTTAAGAAAAAGAACTTAACACCTGCTGCAGGATGTGCCATAGGCCTCTGAAGACCACATAATACCTTGATGTGTTTCTGACTGAAAGTTGAACCATTATCTGACACCTGGTATCTACTTGGTGTTTACATGCTTGCACTCAGATAGGCAAGGGCAGGCCTTCCTTGCTCACTCTCTTTGTAACAGTCAGCTGAAGGCAGTTAGTTGGAAGATAGTGAGTTCCCTGTTTAGAAATAGGCAAAAATAATGAGATGTCTGTCACTTATAACTCTGTACTAATGACCACTCCTTTGGAAAAGCTGTTCAGGAATATGAGGTCCTCCACTGACTGTCCTGTGGTTCCATTGCCTTCCTTTCAAAAAAGACTTGATCACTATCAATGCAGCAAGGTCTTCCTGGGTTCTTCCTCACCATACTTTACTTTAAAAAATCATGTTGGTGACTGTAAGCATCCTTAATCCTCTTTTCCTCCTCCGTCTCCTCGTAAGAAGGTGGATGCCCATTATAAATCCCTGGTAGTTTGGATTCACATCATCTTCAGGCATACAGAAGCATACTCCTGTGTGATGTCTTTAGTCCAGTGTAGGTCATAGACTCCAGAATACATGATCACCATACCAATGCATAAAAAACATCTGTAGCTTTGAACAGGGTAGGCAAAACAATCTTATTTACCTCATGCTCCAGTCCTGCCTTGTAGATCTGGTGATGAAGAGGATTGCAGAGGTCTGTCATTGGCCTCCTTGGCATGTTTTACCTAGCCTGATGCAGTTTTAATTACATTGTTGCTTTGTTAGAACAGCGATTTTTTTTTTCCCTAGGAAAAAAAATTGCTGTTCTGACAGTTCGAAATTGTAAGCTTTCGCTTACATAGGGTCGATTAATCACCGTTCGCTTTTTTAAGCATTCTGTGATCTAATATAGACCGTATTTGACAGTGTTTGTTTGTCTTGCTAAACTTATGGAAATCTTGGGCAAAGGTATTCTGCCAGTAAGTGGTTTACTGGCTGTCTAAACAATGGAGGACTACCTGTAATGTGAAGTGGTGCCATCTGTCCTTCCTTGTCAGTGGAGGTTGGAGTTCCTTAATGATCGGTGATCAGAACTCATGAAACATTTAGCAGACTGTAGAGAGTCCAGACATTTCTCACTCTAACATGTACTTCATACCTTTGTTCCTATACTGTACAAACTTACTGACTGGAGGAAATTGAAGAGATGTGTAACAAAACAACCAGCCTTGCTGCCAGTCATCAAAGAAGTATCCATCATCCTTAACTCAGCGTACACTGGTTGGAAACTATTTGCCAGTTGCCTCTGAATCACCTGAAGTTCATTACTGGACTGTTACATTCATCAGATTTGTTCATCCCTGTCTGATGAATTTTCTGCATAAGCCCTCATTTATGATGTCATGTAGTATTCCCTTGACAAAATGTAAATTAGCATATGCTCGAAAGCCTGTTTTTCTTGGAAGCAATTAAGTAGGGTCCGCTACAAGCTGAGGTATGTATATAATATACATACACACACACACACCTGAGGAGAAAACCTTCAAGACTGTATTAAATCTATCTATGAACACAGAACAACTATAAATGTGGTATACCGTAATCTAAACCGCTATATTACGTATTTAAAGCAATTCATTATTTTAAGGATTGACTTTTGACTTTTTTTGCTATTACTCAGGACTGATACTTTTTTTCAGAAGTTGTCAGTACTTAATTGTCACATGCAATTGTTTGCATGTCTCTAGCATTTAGCTGATCATCTTTATGCATCTGAAGCTTTAAGATACCAGGCAGAAGTTCAAGGTAATAGTTAGTGAGCAACACTCTAAAGTGTAATTACTAATGTGCATTAGATGTCCTTCGTATAAAAAATTTAGACTGTTGCAATCTCTGAGAGTTCTGCTTATTCTGAGGCACAGCAATTGTGGAGTTAGTATGTTTAGGTAGTGAGGATATTTGTGTGTGGTGGTACAGATAAGGGGCAGAGCCTAAAAATAATCACATCTTCAGACATCAACATTCTGAAAGTTGACAACAGAACATCAGCAATGTAATGCACATGCTCAAAGGCATAACCTCAGAGCATGCAGATTAAATCATTTTTATTTTAGGGGGAAGAAGGCATCCTGTAACACCCATGTGAGGGGCACAGCTCCCACTCACCACACTGTTAATTAAATATGCTAACTCTGAGATTGCACAATACTGGAGAATGGCATTATTTCCCAGCCCCAGTATCATGGCAGTCTTGCATAAAAGTCAACAGCTTTCCTCTCGATCAAATTAAGTCAGTAGAAAAGCTTTAGACTAACTCAAAAGTCGACTGAAACTATAGTTGACTGAAAGTACATTTGACAGAAAAGACATTTAATTGAAAAAATTCTACATAAAATGTAGCCCATAAAAAGCCTCTTTACAGTGGGATGGCCCCCATCCCACCACCCACTATCACTGCCTCTGAATTTGTATATTTTAAATTCATGACCACACATCTGTGGAGAAGCAAAAAAACACCACTCCCAATGAGTCAGTGCTGCTGCACAAACACAAATGTCTACAGATCTTGGTTACAGTATAACGATGCCCAATGCCAACCCACACAAAATCTTCTAAATTGCTTCCCTTACAACTCCAGTAATCAAAAATGACATCAAACGTACCATCTATAGACTTCAAATTTTCAATCAAATGTAAAATGTTCAAATGTAGTTTCTGTCAGTTGTATCACCTGATGTCTTTGTCAGTAAAATGAACCTGCCATCATATGTCATGGAGCGATATATGTGTGTCATGAAGCAAACCATTGTTTGAACATGATATTATGATGTCACACTGTATGATGTTGTTTACTTTGTGCAATGCACTGTGTTCATAGTTCACAGAAATCTAGGCAGTCTGGCAATAAGTTGCAGTATTTACAGTTTACAGACACCTAGACAGTTAGGAAATACTATATGGTACCCAAAATTCTGATTTATCTATAGCTCTCCAAGCTGAATGCATTTTTCTGAATGTAATATCTAGTATATATCTACGTGATGTTTGATGTATTCACTGTAATAGTTTAGGTGGTAACTAGGGTTTGTGTTTCACTATATCTGTTTTATTACATAATGAGTAACTTGATGGTTTGTTTCGTAATGTGTGTCATGACTGTAACTTAATTGCATACTGTACTTGTTAATTGCATCTACTGAGAAAATAATCATGTTTTATGTTATCTTTTGGAGCTTTTTTCCCCTGGGAGTCACTGAAAGTAGGATTTTCTAGTGGAACATTTTTGGTTAACACACCTAAGAATAAAAGAAAAAAAAATCCACCTGCAGAGTGTAAGATTTTTGTATCCATACCAGAAAAGCAAGTCTTTTCCATTTATTTATTTATTTGACATTTGTTTACTGGGAAAGTCCAACTGGGATAATATCCTGTTTTCATCAGAGGCACATGGAGATTTTCTGTAGTCCCTTTTTCAGAAATTCCCTAAAGACCATTTCATTTGGTGGTGGGATGATACTATTAAGCCTAATAGAGAAAGTAAATGGTTTGTAGTCAGCTTTAACCAGTGGTGGTGGGATACAGGCTGCAGCTAGATAACTGTTAAGGACAATAGGGCATCTAGTGGGTATCCTTACAGTTTTTTCCAGTACATTGGTATTAAAGTGGAGGAAACACTGCTCATATCCATTTATAGAGGTATAAGTGTGCCACTTTATTGCTTGGGTAATTGAAGTACCCTAGCAAGAAGGTGTTTGGTTGTTTATTTTATCCTTCAGTGGTATTAAAGGACAACAATGGGATATTAAAGCAGATTGCTCAACCTGCTGTCTCTTTTAGTCCCTGTTCATTGATACAGCCTAGAAAAAGCACCCATGCAGCTTTAAAAACTAATCCACTCAACTGTTTTCCCTGTTAGGCTTCCTACCTTTCCATACTGTTTTACTTTCACTTTGAAAACCAAGTTGAAAAACCTCTAGCTGGCTCTGAAATGATGATGTCACATTTGCTCTAGCTACCGGGATGTTTCCTCCCCCAAAGTGATGTAATCCCCACCTGATTTGCATGCTGTATAGAAGAGCCAGTGGACCTCCCACATTGTGATGTCAGAGCTGCCTTGCCCAGCCCACTCTTAACCTAGCAAAAATGTCAAACTATAATCTCACTTTCCTGAAGAGCCCTACCGATATGTGAAAAAGTACAGGCAGAAGCACAGTAACAGCTGCAAAAACTAAGAGCATAAATTTGCAATGACCATGTGTAGACATTTATTGCATGTTTTTACATAAGAAGCAGATGTCTGTCACAATTAATCAACAACACTACATCAGATTACAAGAAGTATGCAATACTGTAATTTTCTTAAATTACCACTTAAAAAACGCATGTGGGTGCTGTCATGCAAGTCTGTGAAATATTTTGTGTTTATAGTGCATCATTTGTTAGCTATTTAACCAAACAGGAAGGAAAAATAAGTGGGAGTTTGATGCTTTGCAAAACAGTGGTTATTCCCAGTACTATGGAGCTTGGTTCTAAATTTGACAGGAGGAGTGCAACAAAAATAGTCTCCCACTGTAAGGAAGGAAAGGCTGAAACGAAAACAGCACATTAGTCTGGTCACCTGCTGTGAGATGTCAATCACATGCAGATAATGGGTCACATTACCTTTAGCTTTTTGACATCTACGGTAGGTAGGTGTGAAAGGGGAGGGGAGATACCTTGAAGAATTAGATTTCAGTCTTCACAAAATAAATTAAGTTAGCATTTCTAAGAAGAAAGAGCAATAAAATGCACTTTTCAATTCTGTTCTGTAGCATTTGCACTGCTTGTGTTTGAAGTAGTCATTGTAAAAGGATAAAATTTTAACCAAAAGTAGGTGACTATAACACAGCAGTGAATGCCTCTAAAATCAGTGCACTGACAGGAGCTTTAGGGAAAACGTGGCAAATCTGATACAAGTTTTTGGAGACAAACAATGCATTCTGGGATACTTAGAGGCAGACTAAACAATCAGAATTATTTCAAGATGCCAGACCCCATGTAGTCATAGTCAGAAACTGCATAAAAAATATCTAAAAAGCTCTAAATTGTCCCAGAGTGGTTTTAAAATGTAGGAAACACCAAACCATGATGAAATAAACATGTTTTTTGAGTCTGGGGGTGCGGTTGTCCTTTAAGGTAATATCCATGATCTTTGGGGAACAGTGATGAGGATCTGTAGCTAGCAGTGAAATAATAGCTGGATTTGGTAAGGGTGATTGGATCTTCAAGAAGTCCAAGTTTGAAACACGAGTCATTTGACAAGAGGTGATGTTTCTGGTAAGTACGGGTACTCCCCTGCAGTTACCTAAGGGCCCGAAGCATGATAGGTTCTAAGCCATGGTATAGGGGAAGTTCTCTCTACACTGAAACCAAGTTTCAGTGACTACACAGATAAAAATGCATTTGAATTGAAGGAGGGCATCAAGTTCTGGCACCTTTCTGTTTACACTCCTAGCACTGAGTAGTTCCTCCAAGATATTCTCTAAATGTTGGTTTGATTTTGCTACATAGCAATGTCCAGTAGGAAGTCTCTCCCTAAAAAAGGCACTAAGGGGAAAGACCTGGAAAGAGAGGTGTAAGCCATCCCTGATGAAACCAGGAAGCTTATCTACCAGTTCATCCCAGGCTGACACATATGTACTGTATCCCTTTATAATTACACCAACTACTTAGCCAGTTGTTATAGCCGATTATCATTTCTAGGTATTATGGCATAATTGTTAGTGATGGCAAGAAACTAGTGAAGACCAGTGCCTTTCCTGCCTGTAACACATACATAATAAGTTCCATCAGTGACATGTCCCCCTGGGTGGAGTACCTCATGTCATTCATTCCCACATGGGCCATTTCTAGGTTTTAGTCATACCTGTCTAGTACCATAGGGTCCTTATGACATCATGGATCCTGGCAGTGGTCAGAGAGTTTACAGTCATCTTATTTTTGTCCAGTCTGGTGAGCGTGGAGTCTGTATGCCTAACTATAGAGTCATCTGTGACCACATTTCCCTCTGTGGAAGCAGATTTGGTTGGCCATAGGCCTGCTTTCTAGGTGATTGTTGGGTGACCTGTGTGGAGTTGCAGTCTGTGAGGGTAGAAAAGGAGTACGTCTTGCCTTGTGTACTGGAGGCTGATATCTTTGAGTATGTTCTATGAGATTTGTGGTAAAATTTTCTTTATGTCGTAGCATAAGTTATGGTCTTAGTGGTGTGTTGTGACTGATGTGGTGTAGTGGATGGAAGATGCTTACCGGTTGTTGGTTGATGAGTGTGGTTTTTCTCCATGGTTCTTAAGTCTTTGTCTTTTACAGGTTATACTATTAATTGGTAGAGGCAGTGAATGATTGGTACACATAAAGCAGTTTTTGCACTGCTTTGGAACACCTAATGGAATGAGGATGATGGCTTGTCTTAGTGCTCAAGGGTTGGAGATGGCTATAGAAGTCCCTGAAAATTTATGGATGAAGTGTTTATGCTGATACTCTGGAGTTAAGTTAAATGCTGACTAAATTAGCAGTACATAGTGAAAAGACTGAATTAGGTTTGCCAAGAATGATAACTAGTGGTGATTCGCCTATTAGTTATGATGTGGCTACTACTATTTCTGGTCCTACCCACAGCTACACTCAGTCACATCCCTTTGCTCCTTCTTTCACCAAAGCAAAAGAATAAATCTAGTCCCAAACTGGTTAAGAAACAGGTGACAGGCTCTTTCTTGAGCAACAGTCTTGTCCCACATGTTGTAGGGTCTGTAGGTTTGTTGTAACCTTCACCTGGTAGATGCCCTGGATGGCATGTATATTCATCTCAGCAGAAGACAGCTAAGCTGTGCAATAGTCCGAAAATCGACAAGTCAAGGAAGTCCCAGACATATTGCTCAATCAAAGATTGCCAAGAGTCAGTGTTCCAGTACTACTCCTCTCACCAGGAGTAAAACAGTAGCATTAATCCCAAGCTGGTCCTGAAAAGCAGTTTTCAGGCTTTTCTATGACTGGTAGTCTATAGAAATGCTGAAAAGTAATATCCATCTATCTCCTTCTCCCATCAGCAGCAAAACAGAAGCACAGTCATGGCCTTTTTTGTGATTTTAAAACTAGCATGCACTAAGCTTTGGGGAAGTTATGAAAGAAAGGGTAACTGAACATTTAACGGGGAGTGTCCCTATTTGAACTTTTAGTGCTCACCAACATGACCAGATAAGATGAGACTGGGAGGAGATTCTAAAGTCAAATTTACAGTAAAAACACTCCATTTTTGATAGCTTGCCCTAACCAATAACTTACTCCAAGAAAAAAATTAATTTAAAACAAATGTAAAGGAAAGCACATGTTAACTAAAAACAGATTGCAATAAAAAAGATCAAGATAATAGAAAGAATGGAAATGTGCAAACTTTAAATGATGAGCTCCAATGTAGTCACACAACAGCTGCAGTTATAGATCATTTGCAGCTCCAAAAGAGTCAGTAGCATCAGTCTCAGGCCACTGATAGATCCATGGACAGTCAACACCTCTGAGAATATTTCTTTGCATCTTTGTCTGCAGCTACTCCACAGCCCTCCTCCATTACTACACATGTCTCTATCTCTTTACTAGCTAGGTAAGTTGTCCCTAGGTGGACAGCAAAGTGCATTTTCCTTCTCAGTGCAATTGCTTTCCACATTTGTAATGATTTGGTTGCTGTCTGTACAAACTGCAGCAGGCAGGCATCTAACTTTTTATCGCCACTCTCCATTATTTCTGCCTTAAAACCTGAAATAATTTATCAGAAGTTGCTTCTTTATATTATGGGGTTCCATGTGACCCACCTGCTAATCTTCCAAGTAGAGGTTTCCATTATTCTCCTTAATTTGCATTGTTGGTGACCTCCTCAGAGCAGACTGTCTCACCAGAACAGAAAAAGAATCATGAAGAGGTTCAGCAGGAGGGATTCAGCTGTCCGTCACTGTTAACTTCCAGATGCTGTAGATAAAGCTCTGGTCCAGAATTTTTTTTGGCTTAGGCACCCTCCATGCCTACCTGACTGGATTAGCTACAAGTGTAGAGCCAGCTAGAGGGGTCACATCCAGGCAGCCATGGTGTAATTTTAGTGCCTTTGCCACTACCAGTCCTCTCATTGCCCACTATGGAGGGAACATCCCCTTCCGCAGTCTAGCTCACATCCCAGACTGATGTCCTGTGGAGACCAATTTACTTGTTTTTACCTTTTGGGTAGGTAAGTCTGCC
>NC_056744.1:1184580113-1184690113 GCF_019279795.1 Protopterus annectens
TGCCAGTGTAAGCACTGCTGTCAATGTTTTTTCTTACCACTGTTTCAGTGATTAAAAGATTATGGTCACTTTATTTATTTTTATTTAACATTTGTGTACCGGCAAAGTCCTTCTGGGACAGAGCCCATTTTCAGCCTCCATATAAAGGGCACCCCAGCCAAAAATCGAACTGGAGAACCTCTTGCTGTGAGGCAACAATGCTAGCCACTATGCCATCTCGTCAGTTTGGACATTATATGTGTCTTGTCAGACTTACAACACCCACATAACCAATCAGTAGTAATGCGTGGCCTTCCAATAACTGCGGAGACCAATGTATTTTATAACTCTTTTTCCATACTGTTTGTAGGGATCTTTCTGAAACTAGCTGGGGACATGCTTGGCATCTATAGGCCTGTGCCACAAAAATGCAGTCCACAGAGACAATTATATTGAGAGGCTGTACACAAACACCTAAGCTCCTGCTTAAAGTTTTAAAATGCTGCTATTTTACCTTAATAGTTATATTTCCAAAAATTGCTTATTTCTGTAACTTTTATTCCATCTGCCCAACACCCATTTTTCTCATTTTTACACATGAGATCGGGGTATCACTTCAACAGTACTAGTCATCTAGAATATCTCATTTTATATTTGTTGAGTGCTTTCAGTAGAATACTCTTTCATCAGAATACTCAAGAAATTCATTGTTGCAGTACTTCTGTATGTGAAGCATTGTGTACGATTTCATACTACACCACAACAGAGCTAACCTTATGTTTTTCTGTGATATTGCATACATCTCTGAGGTACTGATTGCCATAAATTGCAAACATGTAGCAACAAAGGCCCCACTTGGCCCACAGACAGAAAGGTTTGTAATCAAGAAGGGCCACCATTATGTAAATTGCTAGACGGTGTATAACACAGGTGGGATCATAACAGCACCTAAGTAGTTCATGTGATTTACAGGTATGGCACATATCTCAGCTGTATCACAACTTCATGCAAACTGATATTCCACAGGGCCATCTGATTGGTATGTGCAGGTTACTATTAAAGTACGCAGCTTCATTTGGTGTAGACTTATAAAGTGATCTCCTTCTCTGCATGTATGCACACTTTTGCTGCTGATGCTGGATTCCCAGTGGAGCTCTGTCTTACAACATCCATAGTGAACCGGTATGACACTACACATGCAAACCCATAACATCATAAGGCATGTGTTTGATCTGTTCAAAATTTGCTTTCAGTTGCTTTCACACATCTGGGAGTGTACACCAGTATTAATCCTGCCCCCAACCTAAAAGAGCTACAAACCTTGACCCAGAACAATTTTACTCTAGCTGAAACCTAGTTCACTAACATTAAACCGATTCTTAATCCCCAAAAAACAATCTATTGATTTTTAGTCCTGGTCAATCCCCACCACTAAACAATGATTTCACCATCAAGTCAAAGGACAACATCCAAATCACCCCCACTTCTCACACAAAGCTATTAGGTGTTGAAATCGACAATAATCTAAAATTTGATACCCACATAGCCCAGACTATCAAAAAAGTACATAAAAAAATAGGACTCCTCTATAGCAATAAGCAATATCTGACCAAACAAACCAAAGCAACCATAGCGAGGACTCATCTCTTGCCCATCCTTCTCTACGCCTCCCCTGTCCTGACTAACCTACACCAAAGAGACCTAAAGAAAATGGAATCTTGTTACAACAAGATTGCCAAATTTGCAGTAGAAGCTTCATACAGATAGATCCCACCATTGTCTTGCCTTAAAGCAGTTCAAATGGCTTGAGCTCTCTCATCTACTGCTACTCAGCCAACTTTCAACAGCTTATAAACTCTATTATCTTCCTGAAAACACTCCTGCCCTTCAGGGGATACTTCAGCTCCACATGCCCACAAGACCTTTAAGATCTAGTAGCCAGAACCTCATAGTATTGCGGTGGTGGTGCTGCGGTAGCGTTGTCGCCTCACAGTTAGACGTTGCCCTTCGATTCTCAGTTAGAGCGTCTTCTGTGTGGTGACATGCGGGAATGGGCATTCCTTTGTTGAAGGTTGTGCGTTAGGCCCGGCAAGCCAGCACGTCAAAATCTACTGCCAGTCATTAGCGGACTGGAGTTCCGCTGTGGCGACCCCTAACCGGGAAAAGCCGAAAGAAAGAAGAAGCCAGAACCTCATAAAGGTCATCAAACATAATGACACCGGGAAATCTCTATTCGCCTACACCATTGCTAGAACTTGGAACTCACTACCAAGCCAGATAACCTCCACTGTATCTACCAGTCAATTTAAACTTCTCCTGAAAACCCTCTACATAGATAACTGGCTATGCCCATGCTTCTCCCCAGGATAGTTTCTATTACCAACAAAGCACAATACGTACAGTAGGTTCCATAGCATACTCCTGCAGAGTATTAATCTACATCCCAACAAAAATACACAATAGAATATAAATATCAAAGTAAAGCTGTCCATTCCATGCACAAAGACAATTATGTCATTCTTCCTTAATATCTACAACTCCTTACTTAACACAATACTACATAACTATCAGACAATTGTAGGTGTTACTCTTAGAAACTTAGTAAGTCTTGCTTATAATTTGTTTGTGTTTTTGTAACCTTTATGTAAGTTTATGTATTGATTATAACCATTAACTTGAAATCCTTGCCCAAAATGTAAGAATTTTTGTTTGATTTGACTTGTTGGATTTGTTTGATTTGTTTTATTTGTTTGAATTGTTTTGTTTTGCTTTTGAAGCTTTTCTTTCCAGGCCTCTGCTGAAAATGGATCTGTATCCAGTCGGACTCTCCCAGTCAACAAATGTAAAATAAAAAAATAAAATAAAATCCTGCCACAGCTTACTGGGTATTCTTAACATCTTGAATGTTCCTTAGTATAATGATGGGAGGGAGGCCGTGTAATTTCATGACGTTGTAATGGTCACACCGTGTCATGCCATGCCATGGATAAGCAGTCATCACCAGTGTTGTTTACTGAGACTTTGTTGGAACAGCAACAACTGGCAGCTACTCAACCCCTTCCTCCAGACAGTGAGCGCTGTGCACAGCAGTATAGGAGAAGCAGCAGCACCTAGTCCAGATGTGTGGGCCCCACAAGCGTGCAGTGACAATGCACTGTCCCACGCAGCAAATGTAATGCATGCAGCTTAAATATTAGCTTGTGCCAGCGGGACATGGATAATCCATATTATCCATCAGTCACAACCACATTTACCACAGCGGAGGGAAGCAGGATGGAGTTATGCACTGTTTTCTTGATGTATACAGGTTATAGTGGATACATTGACACATCTGTCTACACACACTAGCTGGAGGATGAGTGATATATTACAGGAGTCTGAGACGGGAGTCTCAAGTTGAGAAGTATTGTGTGCCATATACATTTTCCACCTACTATGGGATGGGGGTTGCACTGTACAGTGGTGGCCTGATGTGGAGGTGGGAGTCCCAAGGTGATGGATATTCCATATCATACACAATCTCTTCCCTTCCTGTGATGTATGTCAAGTACAACTTAGTGACCATGTCTTGCAGCCTGGCTTTGCTGGGTTGTTGCTGGAGGACATATCACTCACCTCCCCCTGACAAAGATAATGTGTAACTGTGGCACTTTGATCTCATTGAGGCCTGCTCATGAGGTGTCCTGCTAATGGAGGGCAATTGCTATGGTTTCTCAGGATGAAGAGAGATGAGCAATGGTCCACATATAGATGCAGGTACTGTGTACCTTGTAGTGGTCGTCCGCTCACATACATACCTTCTTTCCGACTTCAATCAGCAATGCCAGTGAGTACCCCACTATAGTGGCAAGAAGGAAAAAAACCCTAGCTGTGGCCCAGCTGAACTGTGTTCATGTTCCGTCTTTGGTGATTGATGCAGTGGGGATGGATGTGCGTGCCTATCCTGGAGAGATTGCACTCACCAATAATGCTCTCTGAAAGGGGAGGTGTGATCCAAATATGGGAGTTATCCTCAGATGTATATATTTATGTGTGTGTGTGTGTGTGTGTGTGTGTGTGTGTGTGTGTGTGTGTACGTTATCTCTCTCTCTATGTATATAGTATGTATATTCTCTCTGTATCTTTCTGTGTGTGTGTATGTATATATATATATATATGTGCATACCTACAACCACCCGATGGAAACAGAGATGGCCGAGCCGCTTGGGTGACCTTTAAATATATGCATGGCAATGTGTCCATTCTGATGGTTATATCTATGCTTCCGGGGATAATTCCAGAGCTATTGTCCTCCAACAGGGACATTAAAAGTTCCTCTGGCTATGTCAGCCTTTTGCTTCCAGGTGCACTGCTACCTCTTTACTGACCACTCGCCTGTTGTATATCCTGCCTTTGTTGTGGTGTGGCTTAACTTGTTGGTAATGCATATGTGACGCTGCTGTAAAGTGCAGTTACATTCTCCTGACTGTGCTTTTATGTTATGGTATGTTATGGACCACTGTCTCCAAAATCTAGTCATATAAAGGTGTTCTATTAATCACTAGATTTTGGTCTAGCGTGACTGTGGCATAAGGAGCAGCCTGTTACATACACTGTACTCTGACAGCTCATGGCACTGAACCTATGCTAGAGACCATCCACTGGTAAGAGCATCATTCTACTTTAGAGCTAGCTGTGTTACAGAAATTATAATGAAGACATGTCTTGTGGGGCATCATCACATTCCCTGTGAAAGTGACACCATTTTCAGAGAAGGTTCAGGAAATTGGCGGCTTCTGTTAATGTTCTGCAGGGACCCCTTGCATGATATGTGAAGGAGAGCAAGCACATGGTTTATTTCCTTCACTCCTTCAAGGCCATTTCAGAGAACATCTATTTGGACACCTGCTGTGGTGCATTTAAAACGTGTGTGCCTGTCTTCAGCCATAACATCACCATGACAGGGGAATGGTGCAAGTATCATTTTGATCTGTATTGTGGACACTCTGATGAACTACATCCATGGGAAGACAAGATTAAGTAGGAATTCCCTGAATGGAATAAAAATACATTTTTTTTTCTTTTTATATTTTTATGTTGCGTCTTTTATCCTGTTGTAAATATTAGACTGTTGTTACCGTTGGTAAGTAAGTAATTGTCAAGCTTATCCTAGGACTTAGTTTGGCTGCTGCCTGGATCTTTCAAGTCAGGTGGAATTGATATTGGTGGGGACACTGCATTGGATGGTGCTTACTACATTTTGTGTGCATCTCTGCATGGCTTTACAGTTTTCATGGTTCTCTAATGTGCCCTTTTCTTTCAGCATGAACAGAGCATTAAACAAATTGTGTTGTCTTCTGCAAGTTGGCAGGAGAGGCTTGCAACCAGCTTTTGTTAGTTTCCCTCACAAGGGAATTTTCTGCAGTTTTGGGATACATTTACTTATGACTGCCTTCCTATTGAGATTCCCCACTGCAATTATAGATAAACGATTTGCTCCACAGGTGGCATTAGTGCATTCTTCCCTTGCTGAAGTTGTGGTTGAGGTGCTCGAAGGATGGCTAAGCAGGTAGCAGCTCACCAGACATGGATTATGGCTCCTCACTAGCAGGTAACTGACCTTCTGTGCCTGATGTAGCCCAGATACAGGTGGTGGAGTTTGAGTTGTAAAGAGCAATGAGAGAGAGAGAACCTTTGTGGAAAGCCTCCTGCAGTGAGTTGCAGATTAAGTTAACCAATGACCTCTACCATCAGGCCACCAGGGAGGGTGATGTCCATACCACTTCCCACTCTGATCCATCTTGATGGGATGTTGTCATGTAGGGTCTCCCTCTCCTGAGATGGGAAATGATGCATAAGCTGCTAGTATCCCACTCTATCCCCATTTTTTTTTTTCTTGCTCTCTTCATCTTGTGCACAACTCCTTATCCTGTGGGTTGTCCAACCCCTACCCCTTACCATTTGTCTGTTTGTCTCAGCCCGTTCTGTCTTTGCTCTTCCATCACAGTTTGTACTGCTGTGTATTTGCCAGAACTCTCACAGTATCTTGTTGCCTTTCTTAACACTGCTTTCCCATTCACTTATGCCCGTCTTCCCTTCTTTCTAAAAAAATAAGTTTGTAAACCCAGAAACAAAAAGTTTTTCTCCTTCACTTCATCTTGCATTTTCCTGTATGTTGTCCCTAAAAGTAGCTCTCTGCTTGTTCTTCCCGTTTTCCACTTTTCTGTACACCCTTGTTTCTTATGAATCCAACAGGTGTCCAAGTCTCTGGACATCAGAGCAGTACAACTGCAAATAGTATATGGCTACGTAGCAGCATGCAGTGCTTGGTGCAATCCTGTTGAGGGCAGTAGTAACATGCACAAATTAGCTGCTGCAGGCATGGGTTTATATTGAGGTCTGTCAGTCTGAGTTCCCATTTATGTTTCTCATGACTGTGCTATGTAGCACACAACACTTTGTATTTGTTTTGCTCCTTTGTATATATTACACAATCACGCTGCACTGCTGGATCCAAGTTGCATTCTTGATACCCGGCTAAATTACTTACCATGAAGTGCAGCTGGCTGCCCATAAGCACTGCACTATTCAGTGTCTCTCTTAGTTGCCACTTAGTGATGCTTAGCAGTGTGCTTGTATGGAAGTTGAGAGCATTTCTGTGAATCCCATGTCTCTGCATCTTGCCTCCACACATGAAGTACAATTCTGAGTTTACATTTGCATTCCTTGGCTTGTCTCTGACCATATTGTGTCCCAGTGGTTCAGCTGACCATATTGCTGTGCATTCTCACCTCCTTACCTGTTTCACATCTTATGTCATTGGTTGTAAGACCCAGTTGTTCTAGATGAAAATTGAAGCAACTTGCAGCACATGAAGAGTATTGGAGAAGACTTTTTCAAAGCGAAGTTTGTCAGAAAGATTTCATTCTTGTCTGAGTGAACTTGCAAAATTGTCTTGGATCAAAGCCCCATTACAACCACATAAGCAGCGCTTTAAGTTAATCATATTAATTTTTCAGTATATAGGCTTATATGAATGGTACCATGGGTGTTTCACTTATTGTCAAAGTACAACTGACTGGCACATTTTGTGTAATTGATGTCATGCTGTTTGTCACAAGAGAGTAACCTCTGAGCTGTGGTGACTTCTGACAGGTTTTAAAATTTGATGTGGGTGTTCTGCTGTGTACTCTGTTATTTAGCCTGACAAATGCAGATTCCTCATTGCTCTTAGGAAATTGTATTTGTTTATATCATGACAGTGGCCAGAAATTCATTTCTCCCCTTAGGGAGAACTGATGGAAGTAGCCAGAATGAGATTTTGCAGGTCAAAAAAAATGTGGTGGTGCTGCTTACTGCATGTTTCTTTTGGCCCCTGTTTTGAGACTAATCACTAGCTAATGTGCATCTTTAAGCATGCTGAGCTCTACAATTTTGGCCACACTGATGATCTTTTGAAATTGGCTAATAGCTAATACAAAGTTTCTTGTCTCTAACATACTGTCTTTGCCCTTTGTTTTAATATTGTAATGTAATCATATTTGACTTGTGTTAACATACTTGCAGGCATTCCTTTGCCATCAAGATGCAACATCTTATTATGTATAGGTGTTTTGCCTTCTCCCTACTGAGCATTAATTCAGAATAGATAATTAAAAGTATCTGGTTAACAGAAATAATGAATGTGCATAAAAAGTGGAACTAATGTGATTCCACACATACTAAATATGTGAAGTCTTCTTATGTAGGCATGCTAAATCAAGCACAGAGCCTTCTTATGTAGGCGTGCTAAATCAAGCACAGAAATAGTTTTATTTAGGTGTGCTGAATCAACCACAGAGATATACATAATACTCAAGAAAAAACAGAAGTAAACCAACCAGTAATAGCCAAAAAAACAAAGTTTTATTAAAACAGAATGGTAAGCGCTTATGATGCAGTAATGCACTTCTTCAGACCAAGTTAAAAAAATCACAATATGCACTCCAAATAAATAGTAAAACCAGTTAAGCTAATGAGCTTTAAAGGTATAGCAACATTCAAACCAGGAACCCTGTATGCTTGTAAGGCTGTAATCCAATTCATTTCTGCTCTCTCCGGGTTATTAACTTAATCCCCACCTCTGAAATCATTAGTAAGCATTTGTAAAACTAAAAAAGAAAAACTGTGTCTGGAGAAAGATTCGTGTTTGGCCCAAGCATTAATACAGGTATCTATAACGAATATTCTTAACATGCTCCATTATCCGTTCTTTAAAAGGGCGGATGGTCTTACCTATATAACAGGTAGAGTGATTACAAATAGCTAAATACACTAAATCTTTAGATGTACAATCAGCATAAAAGTTAGGGACAAATCTCTTACCAGTTACTGGATGTACAAATACCTTAATGTCAGATGCATATCTACATGTTCTACACATATGGCACACATAAGTGCCCAATCTCTCAGACACCAGTAAGTTATTAATAGTGGAAGCTCCCAGTGTATAACACAGCTGCCTTTTTAAAGATGGACAGTTCTTAAACTAAAGCTTGGTGTGTCCCCCACAATATTTTTGATAGTCTCATCAGTTAACAAGACTGGACAATTTTTCTTGACCACATCACAAGTTCTACCTATATCATTAGTGTAGGTAAGGAGCTCCCTGGCCCCCATGATATGTATAAAATGTCTAGGTACATACTGTCTCCCTGCGGAAAAATAAGGCATAGCCATATCATTTCTTGCCTATAGGCAGCTCTTACTTAAGAGGTAACGAATATCCCCTCTCCTTAAAATTATCAGATAACAAAGTGGCTAATAGATCAAAATCAGCATCATTAGTACATAGCCTAGAAATTCTAAAAGATTGTCCCTTAACTACGTTACAAAAACATGACCAGGGTGCATACTAGACTGTTTCTCCAAGTAGCCTTTCTGTGTAGGCTAGTTTCAAGATGTCCATTACTTATAGTTACACAAACATCTAAAAAATCAATAGAATGATTAGAAGAGCATGTAGTAAATTTTAAAAAAGCTACCAGTGGTATCTAAATAAGACACAAAATCTTCCAAATGTTGAGGGGAACCATCCCATAGCAAAAAAATATTGTCAGCAAATCTTCTCTAGTATATAATGTGGGAGGAAAATCTATGTGAGCTCAAAACAAATTCCAAATCTATGTGAGCTCAAAACAGATTCCTCTTCCCAGATGGCCATGACGAGGTTGGTGTAGCTATTGGCACATGCTGTGCCCATAGCTATGCCTAACTTCTGTATATAAAACCTGATCACAAAAAAAGAAATGCATCATTATCAACAACTAATTCCAATAAATAGCAAATCAGAAAGATAAGGTCATTAGAATAATGACTACCTTTAGATAAATGCATATGTACAGCTTCAACACCCTCTGAATTAGGTATAACAGTGAACAAAGTACAGACGTCCATTGTTACTAAAATACAATTGCTAATATCAATATCACATACTGAATTAAACAGTGTACATAAAAAGTGTTACATATTACTAAGGACTCTAGGTGCTGTTTCAACAATAGGTTTCAGTTTCCATTCATTAAAAATAGAGAGGGATTCGGATAACCAACCTTGACCAGAAACAGTGGGGCTAATTGATGGTCTGTGTAAACACTTATGAATTTTAAGGTGTCTTTGTATACTAGGAATAACAGGTTCCTCAACCATAAAAACATCATATAGAGCATAATCAATGACTCTACATATAGGAGATCTTATAAATCACTGCGTACTTAAGATATCAAGTTATTAACATCAGCTGTACAAATCTCAGTATAGGTATGTCTGTCTGACAAATGTCTATACATACTATCCATATAAAAAGCAGTGTCAAGAACAACTACTGCATTGCCTTTATCTGTAGGTCTAATTTGTATGGTCTCCATTGCGTTAAGTTCATTGAGAGCTTTCCGTTCTTCAATAGACAAATTATAAAACATCTTAGAATATGGAGTCTGTGAGCAGTTAATTACATCAGTTCAATGTGTATAGTATTCCCGCATGGAGTCTGGTCATTCACTTGTTAAACTACTGCTCATGATGCTGGTTACTGTTAATTACAGGAGTGAGTGGGAAGAGTGATGGGGCCTGCTGGTGGATGGGGAGGGTGGGCAAGTTGAAGTTCATAAATTACTCACCTCCAGAGAGGGCAGTTAAGTTTGCTGCATCTCTGCCACACAGAGATTTTCTGATAATAACATAGCAGGCTGGTGATAGCAGCAGTCTAGTTTCATGACCTTTGAGAATGCTTACCACCTAAAATGAGAACAAGTTGAAAAAAAAAAAGTAATCAAAGTAATACCAGTTGCTTAAAAACCTTATTGCCCTGTCAGCACCTGATTGCATTAAATCTGTTTTTGTTGGTTTGACATGGGCTTCATAGTTTCTTACGTGACTGAGGAGGTGAGGATTAAAAGAGTACAAATTAAGTACTAAAAGACTGCATCGTAATTTGAAACTGAAGTTATTGCAAAAAAAAATAAATAAATAAAATGTGTAATGTCCTTTACTTTTCCAGCCCGTTCAGAGCGCTACCATCATGCAGACTCAGATGAAGAATATGATACCAATGATGATGAATGCATGGAAATCAGAAAGTTTTCTTCCTGTTCTCCCCGCTTCAGTAAGGTAATACATTTTAATACCACTAATATGTTGTGGTAATAGTATTCAGAACTCTGTCTAGCACTAAACAGTTATTGTATTTAATACTGGAATCTTCACTTTATCTGTTCATAGGTCATAAAAGGACTTCTAGATTAAGAGAGTGCTTATTTTTTTTAAATAAGAAACATCTTTATTAAATCATCACTTTTGATGTAGAAAATAATACTGTTACATAAATGAAAGCAAATGATGTTGACATATTTTTAGTTGCAAACATTGTGCAGCACTTATAATCAGTCCTGTTATATAGCTCATTGAAATCCTGCCTTCTATTAAAACCCATTCCTCCTCCAGAATGTCATTCTGCGTGTGTTCCTACAAGTCACCTTTTTCCTATGTAGTTTGCTCCTTTCCTTTTTTAAAGATCCTAATTCCAGTTGTTTTATGTGTGTTATTATATTCACTACTTCTTGTACAGTTGGTTTACACTTTCATTTACATTTTCTAGTAATTGCTTTTTTGTCACCTCCTTATGCTGCCAAAAAAGTTGTTCTCAAATTTTCTTCCCCATCACACCTCCAACATTTTCGATCTACCTGAGGAAAAATTCTTTGGGAGTCTACTTAGGGTATAAAAATGCTTATGTAAAAACTTCCAACCAAAGATCCTAAATCTTATAGACTTTGTTACATATCTGGGAGACATGCATACATATATCTCCCATTGTTTTTTGTAAATTGTTTATGCAATCTCTCTTCCCAATCCTTTCTAGTCTCCGCTGATTGATTCTTATAGTTAGCATGCAATATTTTATATGCTCTACTAATTGTCCCTTTTTAATAGTAGCTTCTGTTCTAGATTGTACTAAAGAACTCTACCAGTGCTGGTCTTTCACTTAGGATCCCCCTGTTTCTTTCTCTTTGCCTATACTCTGATATCAATCCTTGATAGGAAAGACAGTCTTTAGCCTACACTCCAAATAAACTCTTGGCCTCTTCCTGTTCTGTTACCTTTCATTTTCTAGTTACTTGCTCCAAATACCTTGGTTCCTTTGCCAGTTTTCTGTAATATATTCTAGCCCCCTTTTGCCTCTTGTCTATATCCCTAGTTGCTGTCATCCCTATCGGCAGAATGCCTTTTCTTCATTCCCGTGTTGGCTTAGTTCTTAGAAAACTTTCTGCTACTTTATGAATATAATATTCTGTATGGTTGTTATTCTACTTAAGGATATGCATCCAAAGTCCCACTCTCTCCTTGTTTCTTGAGCCTCCCCCCTGTTTCGTCATCATCCCTTTCCACTATGCATAGGAGCCTTAACGTTCTAGCTCTGAAATACCTCTTCAAATCAGTTAATCCCGAACCATTTTGTTCTATTGGAAGAATCAGCTTATTCCACTTGACTCTTGCCATCTTTCCCTCCCAGATAAAATTATTCAGTTCTGTATTAATTTCTATCCACAACTTCTCCTCTGGTTGATAAAAATATGCCTGACCTGTGTATAAAACTAAAGGGAACTAAAAACATTTTGATTGCTTGTATCTTGCTATCCATATCCATAAAACAGAGCTTCCAGTTTCTCAGTGTTTGTATCATCTTTTGTTCAGTCTCTTCCCATATATTCCTAACTGCCACAACAGAATCCCTTTTAATCCATATTCCTAAGTACTTCATTTTATTGTGTCCCCATAAATATGGGTATTGCTGAGCTAATTCATGTCTGAGTGTGTAGTTTACAGCTATTGCCTTTGTTTTATCGTCATTAATTTTGTATCCTGAAAACGCTTGAAATGGTCTCAAAATGTTCGACAACACTGAAATGTCCTTTTCTGGTATTATCAAGTATAAAATATCATTATCTGCAAATAAAGCCAGCTTTTCTCGACTGCCATATGAATTATATCCTTGAATTTCTGAGTCCTTTATTTTTTGCCAGTGGTTCTACATATAACACAAAAAACAAAGAGGAAAGGGTACACCCCTGCCTGGTTCCACTTGTCTAACAGAACTTACTTTAATTTTCACCTCCGATCCCTCGTATATCCTCCTAATCAAAATATAATTTTATCAGGTGATGCTAATACTTCCATTGCCCTGGTCATAAAATCCCAGCTTACTCTTTCATATGCTTTCTCTGCATCAAGACCAACCAACAACATTGGTATTTTATTAGGTTCTGCTTCCCTGTAGATTATCATTGTTCTGTTAATGTTGTCAGATGTTTGCCTCCCCTTGACAAAACAAATACCATAATGTTCCATATCTGTCAGATTTTGGCATCACGTTTGCCATTCTTTTAGTCATTATAGACAGAAATGCTTTATAATCATAGTTTAGAATTCAAATGGGTCTATATGAAGCTGGATCTGATGAGTCTTTAGCATCTTATTGTATTGCAGCCACCACTACTTTCTGCCAGGATGTTGGTACTTCTCCACCTTTTAATATACTGTTAAACAAAACATTACAGATCTTTATCAGTTTTTTCCCCTCCTAGCATCCAAACTTCCTGGGTCATTCCAGTAGATTGGTTATACATCACCATTTTTATTTCATCTCCTCCTATCCTGTTAGTAATTGAGCCTCATCTTCCTCTAACCTTGGCGTATGTAAATCTTCCACGTAAACCTTTTGTACCTTTATTTCTGTGCTTTATACAGACTTTCAGAACATTTCCAAAATATTTGTAGTATTAAATGTGTGCTGTTGTCCTTAATGATGTTCTTTCTCACCTTCAAAGATCAACAGGTCCTTCAACAGTATACTATACTGATAGTGCAAGATACAAGAGAGTATCTGATGGATGCTGTTGTGCAAACAGAGAAGATTTAAGTTAGAACAAATTGTTAGCAATTAAAGTCTTGGGGCATTGTCTGTCCTGATCATGCCCACCATTAAAGGAATCAAAATGTCATGTTGAGTGCTTACTCCTAAAACCCTTTGTGAAACTCCCATTTAGCCTTAAAGTAAAAAAAAATCAACTTGGAGTTGAAGTAATGCCTTTCTTGGCTAAATAAGCTGAGATTTTGAGGATTGTTAGAACTCTTTGTCAGGTACAGAGGTGAATAACAATAATAGGTGCCTTATATGTATGTGTGTGTGTGTGTGTATATATATATATATATGTGTGTGTGTGTGTGTGTGTGTATATATATATATATATATATATATATATATATATATATATATATACACACACACATATATATAATATATATATATATATATATATATATATATATATATATATATATATATATATATATATATATATATATATCCTTATGTAAGTTATCAAGTGCACCATAGCTGATAAAGTTAGCTAATTGTCTCAGAGGTTTGCATTTATCTTTGCATGGGTAGCTAATAAAGGATTCACGATATCTCATCAAGGATTTTACTTGTCATTATGCAATACATGAACTGAACCTGATATTTCAAAGTAAAGCAAAGCATTTCTTCTGGGGTGTTGTGCACCCTTACTGCAGTGGTAATGGGTTAATCTCCTGCCTCTCTTATTCTACCTATTTATAATACTAACTCTGTGCATGCAATGATTGGGGATAAAAGCATTCTTAACCTAGCAGGATTTTAGGAAAGCCAATCCACGATATAAAACACATTCTCTTTTAAACATTCAAGTTTCTCACATTTTTGACAGTTTTTTGTCTTCATATTCCAGAATGGATGCACACATTCCTAAAATATTTATACATAAAAACTTGTATATTTCACTTTTGTTTGTCTGTTTGTATTAATCTCTCTCTAAGCCTGAACCAGGATAAGCAGTTGCTGCTGAATTTAATATCTAGAGTTCTCACTAATTATCTGCTGTCTTATTCTACTAAGTCATCCAACATTCTTCAGCTAACTTTTCTGGTGCCTTGTGAAGCTCTCTGGCCTGGCACATACCTTGACCTCAAACTTAATGTTGAAGAGCAAAAAAAAGAAGTTATTTTCTTTAACTTGTAGCTACTTGCTGTAAATATAACAAGAGTCTTGTTACAGTCTAAATAGCCATGGAGAGCTTAAGCCATGACTGCTAAAGCACTGTCCAAATTCACTTCTGAATGCCTCCCTTTACATCTGACATCTTGTGCCAAGGGAAGTTGTCCCCTTCATCCCCAGTAGCTATATGTCTATTGCCAGGGATGGTGTGCATCTCTCTTTCCAAGGCTTTTGCATTCTGACAGTAGCCTTTGATGTCTGCACAGTGCCTTTTTAGGCAGAGTCCATCTGATGGACATTTCAACTTAGTGAATTTAAGTTTGGAACACATTATTGTGGCTGTACTCAATGCCAGGAGACTTCATAAAAATGCCTGAACATCAGGCTCTCCTACAATGTGAACACGTCAATGTATGTGTAGTTACGGAGGTTTGGTTTTGGATCAATGAAATCAAATCCTGTATTCCTGGTTATAGCTGTTATCATGTCTTCAGAGCTCCTGGCAATTACAGTGGAGTATAAGTATTTGTCAAGGATATTATCACCACATGACAGATCCCTTGTGACACCATATTTAAAATCCACCATAAATAAGTCTAATTACCACTTCCTAGCTAGATGTAGAACACCCTATTTGTCCCCTTCTAAGCATGATAGCTGTCTTAACAAATTAGCTGAAATCCCCATTAAACTCAACACCTTTCTACTGATGGACTACAACTATCCATCAGTAAATTGGCTGACACTTTCTTGACATACTAAATGCCAACTTTCTATTACAAATAGTTAATAGTCCTATATTATCGGATACTCTAGTACACTCAGACACTCCTGAGTAGGGCCTCAGTATACTTGAGCTAGTCCACTTTCTTTCTTATTGAAGACAGAAGCAAAATGTTCATTTAATACCTCTGCAATCCCCAAGCTTGTTGATTTTCCTCGTATCTTTTCTATCCCTGGCTAGGTCTGTCTGTCACTTCTATTTTGCTGTATACCTTAAAAGGCTTTAAATGTTAAGATGATGCAGAGACAAGATGTCTGTCTTTGCCACCCACAATCTCCAATTAGCAATGTGCTCAGGCCATTTGTAGAATTTGTGGGGAATGGTAAGATGGAGTCTTCAACAGCCAGCTCTCCTATTCGGGCTGCCCGATGCCTGTACAGTGATATAGACCAGGAGCTGCATCAGTCATCTGCCCGGACTACAGGAAGAACAGTGATGAGATTTTGATGTCATTGCCCTTACTATTCCCCCTAGATAAGGTACTTCAGCCTGCTGCTATAAAAATGATGGTTTCTGGCTTCGTGCATGCAACTCCACACTGGATCTGTCACTCTCCAGAGATGCAGTTGAATTACTCCTGAAGTAATTTTCCCTGAAGAATCATGAGTCTAGCCAGTGACTGTTTATGCTGGTGTACCCAGAAGGAGCAGCTGGGATATCTGGTGGTTTTTGGACAGATATAAAAGTTAGAATAATTGCCTGGGACTAGGGGGATGTTAAAAATAAATGAATAAAAGGCCCTGGTTTTCCTTTTTCCAACCCCTGACTACTTGTACCTTCATTACCCTTAACACCTTTGTTTTCCTTGTGCTAGTATCTTCCCTTTGCTGTGCCTCTTGCACTCCTGCCTCTCATTTCTACCTTTTGCATGCCCTATTGCTCCTCCTTTCTACATTTTGCATGTCGTCTTTTGTTCTGATTGCTTGACTATATATTCCTCTGTTACTATGCTGACTTTCTCCTCATTGTCTTTTTGTCTTTTCTTCAAACTTTGTAAGCAGTCTGTAATATTTCATCCATGACCCATTCCCATAGCTTGTTTACTTCAGTTTGCTTCCAGTCTCCTGACTCATCTTTGACCTTTTCCCCAGTGTAGTGGAACCCACTATGTTAAACTTCTCACGCCGTTATCTTTGAATTCTTGCCTCCCACCCTGTAAACTACACAGCAGCTTAATCACTGCTAGCTAAATGGAGCTTTAACCTGGACATCTGTGAACCTCTTTGCCTTAGTGCAGGACCACATCCAGACTTCTAGCCTTTGTGTAACAGTCCTACATAGTCCCTTACTATCTGACACCTCATCCAGGTCCTGCTCCCTCTCTGCCTTGGAGCTCTGACTCTCATTGTAAGTTTCTGACAAATTCAGATCCCTCTTCGTCCTATCCCCCCATCTGTCATCCTTCTGCTTTTGTTGTCTGGGGGCTGATAATTTGTATCAGTGTACCATTTGTCCTACTCCCATAGTATATAATGCCTAGGGTTGTTGTTGTTTGTTTTTCGGCTTTTCCCAGTTAGGGGTCGCCCCAGCGGAACTCCGGTCCGCTAATGATTGGCAGTAGATTTTCACGAATGCTGAGGTGCCAGCTCAACGTCCAACCTTCAACGAAGGCACGCCCATTTACGCATGTCTTTCAAATGCCCCCCAACCATGGGGAGGACATGCAGACTCCACACAGAAGGCACTCCCCACACTCCAGCCGAGAATCGAACAGGAGAACCTCTTGCTGTGAGGCAACAATGCTACCGCTGCACCACCATGGCAGTCCATATAATGCCTAGGGTACTCATCCTAATTTCTTACTGTACTTGCTTCCTTGCCTGTTTCTTAGGCTGGTGGTCCTCCTTCTCTTTGACCTCACATTTAATGCCCTTCTTTATGTTGCTTTTTACACCTATATTTCTCCCTCATCTGTCATTCCAGAACAGCCTATATCCAGGCAGCTGTATGTCCTTTGATTCTTATCACTGGCCCATGTCTCTTTCATATCGGCAGTGTCCATATTCCCCACTGCATCCCTGCATTCTGCTTCCCTATATTCTTAATCAGACTCTTTACATTACAATTGGCTGAGTTTCTAGTGTCACTCTAAGGGGATCCAGTATCTGTCTGCCTGGGATGACATGATTGATAGACCTCGATGCTTTGCCAGAGATGGCCTGCACCTGTCACCCCTGGGCTTCCGGATACTGGCCAAGGCTCTTGCTATCCCTATAGTGCCTTTTTTAGGCGATGTTCCAAAGACCAAATTACCACCGTAACAGCTACAAACAAATGCAATCTGAGGGTTGTGCTGCTCAATGCTAGAAGTCTAAATCTCAAAATGCACTCACTCGAAGCACTTCTTAAAATGGAGAACATCGACATTTGTGCTGTAACAGAGACCTGGTTGAAGGCAGCAAAAAGCACCCCTACACTACCAGGCTATAACTTTTTCCAAACCTTTCGGCCCCAGAACTTGGACCGAAGCTCCAAAGGCGGTGGTGTTAACATATTCATAAAGGATGTGCACACCTCCAGACTGGTAGCCCAACATAACGCATCAGAGATACTTCAGCTGCAGCTAACACTGGGTAAGACAGCGATTCAGGTCGTAGCCTGCTATAGGTCCCCAACCATGTCCCAAGGCTCACACTCCACGTTTCTAAGCACTCTGAAGAATATTAGGGTCCAACCTAACACTCTCATACTAGGAAACTTCAACTATCCCTCCATTAACTGGGAAAACTACTCATGTACAAGTATACTTGCCCAACGTTTCCTGGAGTTCATTAATTCCAATGCCCTGGACCAGCTCGTTATTACCCCTACTAGAGGTTGCAACATCCTTGACCTGGTCATTACTAACATGGGTTACTGTTGCTCTACACCAGTAGCCAGCTCCTCCCTGGTTATATCCGACCACAAACTAATCACCTTGAAAATCCACATCCCCCCCCCGCAAAGGTAACCACCATGAAAAACTTCTCCAAAGCTAAGTTTGGGCTCCTAAAAACATAGGTGGCCAACTTCATGGCACCCATGCAAATGGAGAATAGTCGCATGACTGCCGGATCATACACCAGTGCACTGTATGAATACGTACACAAATGCATAGATCTCGTCATACCCAATAGAACCAAGACGCTCTCCTCCAAAAAAAGGAAGTCAAACTGGTGGTCCCCTGCCATAAATAAACTCTACAACAGAAAGAGGAAACTGATGCAAAATAAGGTAAAGTCCCAAGACTGGAAAAACTCCCTTATCAGCCTCAACAAAAAGTTGAGATCCCTCATCAAATCCTCTAAAGCTGGGTATGAAAACAGAATTGCAGCAGACAGTAAAGACAACCAGAAGGCCTTCTGTAGTTATGTAAAGAATCTCCATGGCAGTACCCAGATTTTCTCTGAGCTACTGCACAATGGTACCTCCTATACCGAGCCAATAGATATTGCCAGTATACTGGTCGACAGATTCAGTACCAACTTTACCCCTCTCTCCCCCAAAGGACCAATCACAATACCAGATGATTGCCAGGCACCCAGTATTACTGCTGCACAGGTTAAAACAGCACTGTCCAAGGCCAAGAATACAGCTTATATGGGACCTGGCCATATCCCTGGCTGTGTTTCACATGAACTACAGGATGAACTGTGTGCCCTGTTCAATCACAGCCTCACCTCAGGCTATGTCCCTACTGAATGGTGCACTGCTACAGTCATCCCTCTCCACAATGGAGGAGCAACTACAGACCCTGGGAATTGTCTCCCCATTAGCCTGACAAGTCTGATATGCAAAGCTATAGAATGCATCATCATAAACCTAATAAATAAGGATGTAGGGAATCTACAAACTCTGGATCCCACACAGTTTGGTTTTGTGAAGGGTAGATCATGCCTGCTCAACTTGGTCGACAACTTTGAGTCAGTCACCAGAGCTGTGGATGAAGGCAAGGTGGTTCATGCAGCTTACCTTGATCTGGCCAAGGCCTTTGATACCATTCCTCACTCAGGAATCATGGAAAAACTCACTAAGCTAGGTATCAACCGCTGTATCACTAGGTGGGTTGCAAACTGGCTCACAGATAGAACCCACAGTGTGAAAGTAGCGGACTCCAAGTCAGACTGCCGACTAGTCATGGGTGGAGTCCCACAGGGTTCGGTCCTGGGTTCTCTCCTGTTTGGTATCTACTTCTCTGAAGTCCAGGCCAACACGAAGGGACTCTGGCTGACAAAGTTCGCAGACAATTGCAAGTTGGGAACTATTATTAACTCCCCAAATGATGTTGACATCCTACAGAATGGCCTCACCGTGACCAATGACTGATGTCAGAACCATGGCCTTAAGCTCAGTGCCAAAAAATGCATCGTTATTCCCTTTGGGAAAACTTGATTCCTATGAATAACCACATTGACGGTAGTCTACTGAATGCAGAAGGTGTTATAAGAGATCTGGGAACACAGGTTGACAGCAGCTTCTCTTCTGATCACCACATTACCACTATGGTCAGAAAGTCCTTCTGTATGGCACATCTCATTACTAAGGGTTTTGCATCCAGGAAGAAAGAGGTCATTGTCTCCCTCTACTCTTCCCTCATTAGGCCAGTCATCGAGTATAATGCCCCATTTGGCATGTACCTAACTAGACACCTACAACAACTAGAGAGGCCACAAAAGTACCTCACAAAGAGGATCCTAGGCCTTAAACAATATATGGACAGACTCAAAAACCTCCAACTATTCTCTTTCTCATATCGCCTACTTATAGGCGATCTCTGCTTGCCTTACAAAGCCATGTCTGACCCAGCTCTGTTAGAAATGCTACATCTAAAGAAATCCCAATCCCTCCGCACCACACGCTCCAGAGGCCTCATCCTCATTACCACAATCAACAGAATGTACTAGAGGGACAGGTTCATAACCCAGAGACTGCCCATGCTATGGAATAGATTTCCCATACATGTCAAGCAGAGCACCTCACTGACCGTCTTCAAGAGAAATCTTGATGAGTGGATGGGAAGTAGAAAATTCACTGCAGTGATAACTCCAGTGGCTCTACTTAACAGAGGCACTGGGAACTAAGGTCGGGTGGCACAATGCCAGGATAATCCTGTGGCTAGGCTTGTAAAGCCCCCAGGGCCATTACCCTAGCACACACCTATGAACCTATGAACAAAATGCTGCTATACCTACACATTATCTTACTCATCCTTGTTTGCTCATTGACTATATTCTGCAATGTTTTTACCTTCTGTTTACTGCCTGAATACCTAGTCCTCTCTTCTGCTTCTCTTACACTTATTCTCCTTTTTTGTCTTAGTTTAAAATTAGGATAGGTATACCATTCCACCTTGTCCCCAAGCACTGTTGATCCTTCCTAGCTAAATTGTAGCCTGTTCCTGGAATAGAGATGCTTTGCCCGACAAGTTTCTTCCCATCCTTCTATAAATTCCAGACTTGCAACCAGTTATTATATCTCCTAATCCTGTCTTTCCTTAATGTACTGGCTACTATCCCTAGTAATATTTATGAGAATGCTGTCTTTAGGACACACTTATGCCACCTCTGTGCCACCTACCTGGCTGTGCTGGCTTCTTTTCTGTCTGTCTCCCCTGATGGACAGTTGGTGCATAAATGTACCACAATGTGCATCTTCTCCTCCCCATGTATTTTTTGCTAAGCCTGAGCCAACAAAACTGGTTTCACTGAAAGGTCTCTACTGTATCCTTTGTTGGATCTTGGTCTCCTTAATGACAGAGTTTCCAGTTAACAAAGCTCTGTTTTTCTGTTCCTACTTTGGTTATCTCATTCATTTCCTACCCCTTGCCACTGCTCCTCCTATCTGTGAACTTTCCCTCACCATGTGTTATCACCAACAGCCTTTTTTACTACCTGTGCAAGCTGCACCTGTCCTTGTGCTGCATCTGATCCCTTTTCCATCTATCCTGCATGGTTCTGTACAAGATTGTTCTGATTCACCCAGTGCCTCTCCCACTTAGTTGAGTGCCCCTATCTGGCAATGTCTGCACCTACCATGCTTGTTGTATTGTCTCCTGCAACACCTCCCAGGGCTCAGCGTCCATTTCATTCATTGTCAGTACTGTCTGCAGCTATCCGTTCATTTTTTCCTTCTCCATGTTTTCCATTCTGTTGCTGCGTCTCCTCCTTTCCCCTTTGGCTTATTGTGTGCCGCTCACATTTTCCTGTACCTGCCAGCCTCTGTCTGTCTTCCCATACTGTTTCTGTCCTCATTCTGCGTACTGGCCTGTTGCTTTTTCTCTTCTTCCCCGTTATGTAATTTTTGTTTGCTTTCAAGGTCTCCTTCCTTTAGTATCAGTATATTGCAAGATTCTACCTCCTGCTAGTAAAAGCATATTTACAACAGTATATGACAACGTTGTGTACCTGATGATGCAGTAAAAAGAACCAAAATCATAGTAGTTATACTAGGTGGCATTCTTATGGAGTGTTTGAAGTGGCATATAACAGCATGTTTCCTGCTCGATATACTAAAAAGGACCATAATTTTGGTACTTATTGAAAATCTTATGGAGTTTATCACTCAAAAATAGCCAGGCAAACGTTGGAGCTTCTGTTACAGTAATAGGAAGGCTGTTTTTAGTGGTTTAAATCCTGCAGCATTTCATTTTGCTAACCATAAAATAAAATAAACAACAAAGGATTCAGCCTACATTAAAGATCATTTTGTCCATTTTGCATTACTACACTGGGCATCAGACTTGATTCAAAGAGGCATGTATTTTCTGTAACAGAGCCTTTTTAATGTGATAGAGATTACAGTATATTTACTTTATAGGGAGAGAACCGAAAGAAAAAGCTCTGATCTCTGCTTTATTTGTGGAGCTGTGATTTACTGGAAAATACATTTGCTTGATTTGCTTGTAAGCTGTTGGTATCAGCAGCTTACAAGAAGTGGCTGCTTATTTTAAAGACCCATCCGTGTTAATCATTAGTTGTCCATTAGTGATCCAGTCATTAGACAGTCATAGAGCAGAAGCAGAGCTTATTTCACTAATTAGCTTTAAGTGATTGTGAGACTCTGTGTTCTTGAGATATGCTGAATGTAAAGTCACTGCTGCCTCAGCAGTGAAAAGAGGATCTGTTTTCCAGCAGCAGCCTTACAGGGTAAGCCTGACAAGTCAAACACTACTGTCTAGCAATTAACCTGTCTTTACAGTATGTCCAAAACAGGGTGCAGTCTGGCAGACTTGAGAAAAATAGGCTTTTCCACAAATTGCATTTCCTCTATTTTCTTTCTAGGTTTATAGCAGCATGGAGCATCTTACCCTAAATGATGAAAAGAAAACACCACCTCCAACCAAGCGCAGTTTAAGTGAAGAAAAAGAGGACAGACTGGATAACGTCATCGGACTGAAAACCCGTGAACGCAGCTGGACAACTGGATCTCCTGAACTGTAAGCAAAGCATTTAGTAATTTAATTTCAAGTAATGGTCTGTGAAGATGCATTTCCATACTTTAAAAAAATTGTAAGTTCTGTTAATAACCTGCTGCTCATTAAATGATGTGCATATCACATGCTAGACATGTACTGGCCACGTCCTGTAGAATTTTCTGTCGTCTGATGTCTTGCGAGTGTATTATGCATATTTGCCTAATGTACTGAGGCCACAGGATTGGCTACTGTAGATCAATTGACCAGTGCTTGGTTAATCTTTTATTAAACATTCTGATGTGAAGATGATCATCCCCCTGTGCTTTTTGAGTTATGATCATTACTACCATGCTTTCTGACCTCCTCAAACCATAGCTGTTCCATCCACATATGCACACACACACACACACACACACACACACACACACACACACACACACACACACACACACACACACACACACACACACACACACACAGAATTGGCTTGTACATGTAGAGATTCTATTACAAAGAACATTGTCTGAATTAATGTGTCTAGTAAGACCTCTGTTGAAATAGGCACTTCTATAGACTGTTAACTTCTGATTCTGAATTGTCATTTCGACAATGGTCAGACATACAAAGTTTGTACCAGCCACCATGATATAGGTGACAATAGTAGAAGTCAGAGAAGCTTGTATCAGTGTGCTAAGAAAGCATTGGACATTAGGGCCTTCCATTTTGTGTGGGCCAGCTGTACATCTACAGAGCTAGTGACTGAGGTTTGTCTAGTGACCTATTTCATCCAGTCTATAGCTCAGTCAATGAGGGGTTGAGCCATAGTCGCCATGCTCCTGATTGGGACAGCACAACAGGCATACATACCTAGGGAAACACCGGTGGATATCATTAGAAGCAGATGCCCAAAACTGCAGTGTCTCCACCGCTAATCGTTCATTGAGGTCACCAGAGCGCTTTGGACTTACCATCCAGCTCTTCTTGCCCATTGAAGGAACAGATGGAGTACATTAATCACGGCATTATAGGATGGCTGAGATCCATGCCGTAGAGGCTAAAAAGTTATTAATAATAGAAGTAGAATTCAGATGTGACATAACTTCAAATGCTGCTTACAAAAGATTGCACAGAACACCATGAAAGAGTAGATGAGATGTGATGTTGATGTGCTATGTTACTGTAGTGTTTAGGGGAGAAATGTGTCCAACAACTAAGTAAATGTTCATAAGCAAGATCGTCTCTGATTTAGAGAAATGTACATGCTGTTTATTGTTAGTGGATAGGTACCACCTTCCACAGAAGTCTATGATGTATAGTGAAAGTTGTTGAATTTTGTTCAAATGACATTATTTTGGGTTTTAGAGATCACAGCACACAGGAATACATACAATACATATACTTTGGAAAGTTTGTGGATGGAAGGAACTACTGTTGCCATTGGTATTAGTTAAGGACACATGACTCATCTAGAGTTCTTCTCCATACTGTAGAAGGAAAATTCAGAAACAGCATAATTCCAGTGCATCGTTTTGATAAGCGATAGCTGTTGCTTATTGGATGAATGGTTTCTTAGCGGCAGAATGTTGGCAAACATGTACATCAAAAACAAATTCTTTCCAAACAAACCCTTTCCGAATACATTGTCAATGATGTTATTTGTTGCAAAGCCAAACAGACCTTCACTATGCATTATTGTTTGAAATACAAATCCAGGAGCATAGCATCATTTGATACCTCAGTTCATCAGGGGTCTATATTACTTCATCAAAGAATCTGATCATTGAACGGCATTTGATTGGAAATGCCATTCATCAAACTTCCCTCTTGTGGGAGGCTGCACCCCCCCCATACCCTTTGCTAATTATATATACCAGTTCTGAGATCACATTACAGTGGGGAAAGGGCAAATTCCAAATATCCACTATAATGCGATCTCAGTCAGAACAGTTTGACGAACAGCATGTTCCAAAAACATAAAAGGCGACAGACTGTCCGGAACACAAATCCACGTTTATTTTAAATATTAAAAAACACCATTAAGCGCTTTCATCATCCAATCACGACTTCATCAGAATCTTGACTGCAACAGTCATCCTACTGCACAAAGGTGGGGCATCAACTGACCTGGGTATCTGTAGATCTGTAAACCTGACCAGCCTCATCTGTAAAGCTATTTAAACTGTCATTATGGAATTGATAAATAAGGACATAGGCAGTCTGCAAACTTTTGACCAGAGACAAGTTAGCCTTGTCAGAGGCATAAACTGACAACTTAATGTGATCGTTTTTTCAAAAAATACTGAAGATGATGATGAGGATGAGAGCAGATCTGTACAAACCATGTATCTGGACCTCACAATAGTGTTTAACTCTATCGCCTACTTGGGGGTAATTGATAAACTCATTCAGTTAAATGTAAATCTAAATGTAAATCCCTATGTAATTCATTGGATAGCAAACTCGCAAACAGAACCCAGGAAGTTAGGGTGGGTGGATCTACCTTCCTGAAAAGAACTGTTACTAGTGGTATACCTCGAGGTTCAGTCCTTGGGCCACTGCTCTTTGGCATCTACTTTTTGGAGGTCAAAATTTATGTTAAGGCCTTAAGATGGACCGGGTTTGCAGATGACTGTAAACATTGTGCCATCATAAACTCTCCAGAAAATACCAAGATCGTTTGTAAAGACCTTTCCCAAACTTTAGTCGGTGTCAAAGCCACTACTTAAAACTAAATGTCAAAAATGTATAGTTGTATCGTTTCAGCAAGCATGATGTCCTCTAAAACTATCATTTCAACAACGCACCCCTTCAAAATTGACCCAGTACTAAGGGACCTGGGAACCCATGTATCACTATGTATCCACTTATGTAAGGAAGTCCTTTTTCATTGCAGTCTATTAAAGGTATGGCATCCAAGTCCAAGGAAGTGATCATTATATTGTATACTGCACTCAGGCTGATCATTAAGTGTAGTGACCTTTGCTATGTACTTGTCCTAACATCTGGCACAACTTGAGTGAATACAATGTTTTCTCATTAAAAAAAAAAATCAAGGACCTAAATCAAAAAGACTACATTGATCATCTCAAAGCCCTTTCACTTTTTTGGTATCTTACAGACAATTATTACCTCACTTTCAAAGCCTGTACCTGACCCCATCATTTTAGATCTGTTACATGTCTAAAATTTCAAAGACTTGATGCAGAAACACCTGCTCAAGAGATCTTAATCACATCTGCAACAAAATAGAACATGCTGGAGGGACAGATATGTGTCGCCAAGAATATCACTTCCTTGGAATCATTTTCCTCTCCATGTAAAGCAAAGCATGTCTCTTATTCTATTCAAGCATAATCTGAATGAGTGAATGGAAAGCCCCAAATTCACCCCTGGATTGCCACCCTTGTCTGTTATAGACTGGGGTAATATGTAAATGTTTGCCTGCCCCTGGGTTATTCATACTAATATTGCAGAGGGCTCAGGGTTAATCAAACTTAAAATACTAGTGCCAGATATTGGTTTGAGGATGCATGGCTTGGCTTCTGAACATCTTAACAGATCATTAACCTAGTAAGTAGCTGTGAACCAATAAATCAGCTCTGTTGTTGTTGTTTGTCTTTCGGCTTTTCCCGGAAAGGGGTTGCCACAGCGGAACTCCGGTCCGCTAATGATTGGCAATAGATTTTTACGAAACGCTGAGATGCCAGCTCGACACCCAACCTTCAACGGAGGCACACCCATTTACGCACACATGTCTTTCGAACGCTACCCAACCGCGAGGAGGACATGCAGACTCAGCTCTGTAAATTATTGAAAAATGTCATTATCACAACTGATTAAGGAGTGTAAAATGCTGAGAAGTTTGTATGCTGGAACATCCAAGGAGGATAAGATAGCAGTCTTGTGTGCAGCAATGATGCAGTCTGTTGACACTGGTGACTGCTAAGTAGTAGAGCATGCAGTAAAATGTTTCAGTCCACCTCCAAATGATCTTAGAACTCAGTTGGAATTAGAGTGACTGAAGCTGGAGGTGAAATACCTGGAGGTTGAGACAGCTGACCAAATGAAGCAGTTTGAGTTGAAAAGAGAGTAAAAGCAAGCTACTGATGTTTTTTCTAACTCTGTCATGATAGAGGAATGAAAGCGGCAGCACCAGAATTGGGAGTCAGGGGTTGATTGTTCTTTCTCAATGGCAGATTCGTAATGGAAATGAAAGCCAAACCCTAGATGCAAAGGTCAGCGCCAGATTTTTTTTTTTTAATATAAAAAGGGGGAAATGACTGCTACTTTTATTCAGGCATTTGAACACATTTATAATCAACATTATATTGACCAAGGGCAGTGAGTGAGGTTTCTAACTCTCTGCTCATGGGTAAAACAATGATGTGTTAAATGTATTAAATCTAGATTGTGTGAACTGTGGTAAAGGTATGCACTATTTATTTGAATGCTTTAAACTGTTTTCTGAGGAACACATAAAAAAATCAGAGAGCATAAAAGAAAGATGAAAGTGTAATTGATTGAAGTACAGAAATTAACATTTACTTTCATATGTAGATGAGTAGATGTCAAGTCTTTGTTTGAAATGCTATGAGACTATATGATAAGGGAGTAAACATTCAATACGTTGCCTAAAAACAGGAGAATTAGTTAGCATTTTAGGAGTATAACAGTCCTGTGAAAATAGGGAAAAAGCTGTTCTCTGTGTAACCGTCCGGACTCCACTAAATAAGGAATGCCTAGTACTGCAAGTGTAAAATGAATCCACTTGGGAGGGAGGGATGCAGACTGACCCTTCAGAGCTTGTTGTACAGTCCAAAGGGCTTGATAAGGATTGGAGTAAATTGTTTTAGTTATAAGCAGATGGTACATGTATACTCCAAATAGCCACAGATGCAAGCTGGGGAACAAAAGTCATGTGACAGAGCTAATAAAACAGCAACACAGAGTGCAGAGTGGTAAGTTGTTCTAAAACTGTAGCAAAATACAAGCCTCTTAACTTTCCTTAAGGAGTCCTCTCAAACCTCTTTTAAGAACAAATCCAAAAACAGAGTCCAAACTGTCCGTAATCTTTTATTATAAAACATAAGCGCTTTCAGGTTAAAAAACCTTCATCAGACAAACTTCAAATAACCATGACAATCTTTAAATATTACAATATTTCTAAAAGCAACCAATTACTTTCTATACTTGACCCGCCTTTTCTTTAAGGCTGGTTTTAAAGGTACAGAAATATTTAACCCAGGTGGGTTGTCAGCAGCCAACTGTATGATCCATCTTAACTCTGCATACTCTGTATCATTGACAGTGTCCCCTCTTTTTTTCATCTGTGCAACATGCAGAACCATAAAAGCAAAAGTATGATTTGGAAAGCTAGAAGCATGCTGGTACAATGCATTAGGTTTATCCTTCTGTCGAATATATGACAAATGGTGCAGTATTCTTGTTTTTAACTTACAGTTAGTTTTTCCAACATAAAAACTAGGACATGACTAGTAAACCACATTCTGTGTATGGCAATCTGCATAAAACTCAAATGCCTACAGGGAAAAGTCCCTGTTCTCATGTGTACAGAGGAAACACTGTTAGCCTTCTTCTTATTTTTCAAACCAGGTTTTATGCATAACGTATTTTATATTACTATTTCACTTGAAGGTACATCTAGGTTTCTCATCTAAAATATCCTTTAAGTGATTGTCACTTCTTAGTATTTTCCAGTTTTGCTTAATAATATCGCATATCCCATACACATTGTTGCTATAATGTAGCATTACCTTGGGTTTGTTGTCATACTTATTAGATGCTTCAACTTATCTCTCTCCTGTTCTTTATTATCAGAAAACCATGGTCTAGCCCTGGCTTCCCTACTATATATTATACTGTTCTTATTTTTTTTCTAAATTTTCCTTTGAATACACCTTTTCCTTAAGATGTTCATTTAACACATCTATTTCTTTGTGAAACTCATTATTGTCTGTACACAGCCGAGAAACTCTGTATCCTTGCCCTTGCATATTATGATGAAAAGTATGCCTAGAATGCATACTACGTGCATTCAAATAGTGATTTCTCCAGCATTGTTTCCTATGCAAGGTGGTGTTTATTTTACCAGTTACATTTTTATTTAATGTGACATCTAAAAAGGCAATGGTCTCATTGCTGTGCTCTACTGAGAACCTAAGAAAATCTGTAGTTTTCTCCAGGTAATCGACAAAGTTTAACAGTTCATCATTGCCCTGTGCCCACAACAAAAAAATATCATCAACAAATCTGGCATAAAAAAATTGTTGAAGTCTTCCATAGATGTTCATATTTAAAAATATTTTTATCTTCCCAGAAGGTTAACATTAAATTAGCATATGAGTTGGCACAGGGTGTGCCCATGGCAACACCCTGTATCTGCCTATAATGTGTTCCATTACAAAGAAAGATGTTATTTCCTAACACCAATGCTAGTGCTTCCAGGATTAAAATATTGGTATTCTCATCATATATATTAACTGTATGCAGTACCTCTTTCACTGCCTTTAACCCATATTCATTTGTGATGACCGTAAACAGACTGTTGACGTCCATGGTTGCCATCAACACATTCTTCAAATCTAAAGTTTGGCAAGCATCATACAATTTTGATAAGAATTGTGCAGTGTCTTTCAAAATCCTAGGAAAATAAGCAAGCACATTTTTCAACTTTGCTTCTACCCACATAAATAAATGTAACCCATCCCCTCCCTGAAACTATTGGTCTCATCGGTGGGGGTAGGGTATTTTTATGCATTTTTGGTAGTGCTTTAAAAATAGGAATTACTGGATGTTCAATGCTTAAAAATGCATCCAAGTCATCATCTAATACTCCATTTTTTTTCTTAAAGCCCTTAGCTTCTTACCTACATTACTTACATATTTCTTAACCATCAAAAGTGAAACATTTCTGTAAGTACTGATATCACTAGTTAGGGCATCCAAGGATTGTATGTATGATGTAGTAACCATAACTGCAATGCCCCCACCTTTATCAGCTGGTTTGATAAACAGTCTGTCATCATTCATTAGGTCTAGCAGTGCTTGCCTCTCCAAATGAGTTAAGTTATTAAACCTGCATGTTACATTATCAAGATAAAGTGTTATTTCATCCTCACAAGTTTTTAAAAAAGTATAAACTGTGGGGTGCATAACTGGTACAAAAGTACTCGGATGTTTCATAACATTAGTATAATGGCTGTTTCCCCTAAACATGTTATTCAGAATAACATTCCGCCCAAACGTGTAAATCCAGTATAACTTCACTTAATACTGATGCCCTGCTGGATACAAATGATAATCCTTTGCCTAAAACATTCATTTGTTCTTTAGTCTGTTGAACACTAGATATATTAAATACATTAGAATCATTAAAATCAGTCAGTTCATGACTCGCTGCCATTTCACATCCCTTTGTACAGAGTGACCTCGCCTGTTTTCTTTCTTACTGGTACTAGGAAAGTTGGAAAAGTCATAGAGCTGCTCCTTGCTGCAAAAAAAAAAAAGAAAAAGATGAAGAAGGAAGTGAGTTTTTCGGTCTTGCTCCCATGCTGATACTGGGCTGTTTGGTTCCCTGTGTGATGTCATCAGCCCGAGCCATCACTGGGCTCAGTAGACACATTGTTAGTATGTAAGTTACTTGCTACTGATTGATTAGATTCACTTCTAGCCTGCTCATGAGGCCATGTAAAAATACAGCCTGTCATGAAGTCTTGATAGTCCCTTTGCAGCTTTTTCATCTTCATTTGCTGTAATTTATTTTCAAACAAGGCTATATTATTCAATACTTGGGTAATTTTACACAGATGTTAGTCTGTGTTATAGTGCATTTGTAGGTCTTTTACCTCACTACATAGTTCCTCTTCAACAGATGAAAAATAGTCTATAAGCTAATTCATATAACGAAAGCTGGTATCTATGTTTATCTGCTGCCAGCACGCTAGTAAGTCAGGGCATGCATCTCCTTGTGCTGGCATACATAATACTCTCATCCCCCTAGGCACTATTTTATATTCCAAGCATGCTTCCATATGAAATCTCTGCCATTGCAGGCATTGCAGGCATTTCAGTTTTCTTGTGGTATTATCTAAACAAGTCAAAAGCTCAAATAAAGTCTCATTTAATTGCTCACCTGCAGATAGGCCATTTTCCTGTGTATAGTTCTTCATCAAGTCTATCTCAAGTAAAGGATTTAAACAGGAAGAAACATTACTTTTGAATTTCTACCTTACTGAGCCCAGTGAACATTTGTGTGGCTGGTAATCCTGTTCAACCTCATCATTCTGTAGTTCGGCCATGTGGAAAGAAGATGCAACAGCAGACCAAAATGTAGCAATACACAAGCCTCTTAGCTTCCCTTAAGGACTCCTCTCGAACCTCTTGTAAAAACAAATCCAAAAACAAACGAAACAGAGTCCAAACTGGCCATAATCTTTTATTATAAAACATAAGTGCTTTCAGGTTAAAAAACCCTTCTTCAGACAAACTTCACATAACCATGACAATCTTTAAATATTAAAACTTTTCTAAAAGCAACCAGTTACTTTCTATACTTGACCTGTCTTTTCTTTAAGGCTGGTTTTAAAGGTACAGAACTATTTAATCCAGGTGGGTTGTCAGTAGCCAACTGTATGATCCATCTTAACTCTGCATACTCTGTATCACTGACAATGTCCCTACCCCCTTTTTTCATGTGTGCAACATGCAGAACCATAAAAACAAAAGTATGATCTGGAAAGCTAGAAATATGCTGGTACAATGCATTATGTTTTTCCTTCTGTCTAATAGATGACAAATGGTGCAATAGTCTTCTTTTTAACTTGCAATTAGTTTTTCCAACATAAAAACTCAGACAGGTCTTGCAGCATGGAACTAAAAACAGGCAGAGAGACAAACTTTAAATCCAAAAAAACAAGGACAAGAGCCACGAAACAGCACTCGATAATCTTTTAATCCAATTAAGCGCTTTTTCGTTTGCCGCAATAGACAAACTTCCTCAGATAAATACAACCACAAATGCAAGTACTTTTAATTGGATTAAAAGACTTCTATTTTTATCGGGTGCTGTTTCGTGGCTCTCGTCCTTGTTTTTTTGGATTTATAGTATGACTTGCAGCATGCCAAGTTTCATAGTTTAGTACAAGGCTATCTGCCCTGGGGCATTTGCAAGCCTAGCCCTAGAGATGTGGCTTTCGCCACCCCATGTAGTGGTACTAAGGTGTACAGAATAAATTTAGAATACTGTGCCTTTGTCTAGTAGTGACACATTGAAGACCCCCTTACTTATTAAAATTAGTTTACTGTGCCTCTGTCAAGTAGCGACACAGGGGTGACCCCCGGGGTAAACCTACGATCTCCCATCCACTCGTCAAGATTTCTCTTGAAGAGAGTCAGTGAGGGGCTCTGCCTAACATGAACTGGGATTCTATTCCAGAGTATGGGAAGCCTCTAAGTTATGAATCTGTCCCTCCAGCATGTTCTATTCATGTTTGTACTGAGGTTTAAATCTTTGGCTCTCGTGGTTCTTATGGATTTGGATTTTTTGAGGTGAAGCATGCCCATCAATTCCTGGTTGGACATGGCCTTGTACGTCAGGCACAGATCACCTCTGAGCAGGCGGTATGCTACCGAATAGAGCTGGAGTTTCTTTAGCCTGGTAGCATATGACATATGTTGGAGGCCCTTGATCCTCTTGGTGAGGTACTTCTGGGGTCTCTCCAGCTGTTGTAAGTGCCGGGTGAGGTACATACCAAATGGGGCATTGTACTCAATCATGGGCCTGATAAGGGAGGAGTACAGGAGCACGATGACCTCCTTTGATCTGGATGTGAACCCCTTCATGATAAGGTGGGCAAGGTAGAAAGTCTTTCTAACCACTTTGGCAACGTGGGTGTCAAATGAGAGGTCACTATCAACTTGGGTCCCCAGGTCTCTGATTACTTTTTCCGTACTCAGTGGGTTACTGTCTATGTGATAATTTGTGGGTACTTTGTTTTTCCCAAAGGGGATGACTATACATTTCTTGGCATTCTAAACCACATTCTCTGTATGGCAATCTGCATAAAACTCAAATCTGTATTTTTTGTTTGTAACAGGATGTATAAAATAATTTACCTGTTGCCTCTTATTCCTCATTTAAGTTTCCTGGTAGCACTAGGTTTAAAAGATACTCATATTCACATCCCTATTCATCCAGATTTCAGGTGTTTCTTAAGGTTTTGTGTGTCTTGATCACATTATTAGTTCTCTGCCTTACCATTTGGACTATCCACTGCACCAAGAGTGTTCACCAAGTGTCTAGCTCCAGTTATAGCTCATTGCAGGCTACAGGGTATCCATATTTTTTTGTATTTAAATTACTTCCTTATTTTTGAATAGTCTTTTTCAGAAGTGTCAGGAATCTGTCTGATTCTTAGTTGAGAGATCTGTCATACTAGCTGAGATTTCAAGAGAACATTCAGAAGTCTTTTTGACTGGTTCACACATGATTGTGTTCTTGGGGTGTTAGCTGCAGACGTCAGTTCAAAGAGCTTTTCTTCCACAGGAAAAAATAGATCTATATCTAGATCTATTCCTGAGGTTTTCCATTTAAGGCTCCTGTCACTGTGAGGGAATACATCAGGATTTTGGATGTCATGGCATCTGTGATTTTTACAATAATCCTAATAAGACTCCACACGAGAAAGATACAGTGGTATCTGATGTCTGTTTGGTCACAGTACCAACACTGATGTTCTTCGTGTTTCACTGTTGCAGTCATCACATTTGGGTTATCCGCTTGCAGGTAGCCCTCAGTCGTCCTGATTATCAAAGTCTTGGGTCCTACATCGGTTGCTGTCTAATCTTCCATGATGTCAGGTAGTCAGGAGTATAAAGCATGCAGCCGATGCCATTTTTTATCAGTCATCTTGCAGTATGGTGCCCGAAGCAGAAGTAGTTCGCAAGTGCCAGTCGGCCAACTCCTGAAATTTTCATTTTTGAGTTTCAGATCTGAAGTCTTCAATTAAGCTAAATACCACTTTGGGGAACCTTTTTCTTGCTCTAAACCGATGTCAGTAAAAGTTAACAATTGTATTTCTTGTGGAAAGCAAATACCTCATAAAGATTTTCATTCGTACTGCATTCCTTGCCTAGGCCCAGACCACGACGTACCTCGCTGTCGGTTTTGTGCCTTATTCAATCCTCGTACTATTCGTCATTGGTTCATTTTCTCATCTAAATATTTTGGTACTCGGTTCAATTATCCAGAAATGGCTTTGGTAAGCCACCCGACTACTGACATTTCTAAAAAATGTAAAGATAAAGACAGAGACAGACTGCATAGGTCCAATGCTGCCGACGACACTTCTCCTAAGCTAGTTGTTAGTTCACCGGTACTCAGTGAGGCACTTTTGCAGCCCCTGATACCCGCTACTTCAGATTTGCAGGCCTCTACTGAGACCCATTCAGAGTTCGGTATGCCACAAGATGCTTCTTCAACTATGGAACCTGCGGATGTCTCTACCTTGGATGGGTCCGGAGCTGCTGTGCAGGCACCGGATTCTGAGGGTGTATTCAGGCCTACTGACTTGCATATTAAACTGACGCAATCTTCTTCTTTAAGGCCTAAAACTCGATCCATGCCTAGAAAACTGATACCCAGACTGCATGGTCAGGCCTCTATGCCTAAAAAGCAAATGATAAGAGTGGCAGAAGACCTTTTTACTCTAATCAGTGGAAGCCACCCTTCTCCCACTAAGAGACCTAGAACTGATTTTCCTTCTGATTCTTCTGATCAGGTTTCTGAAATTTCTGTTTTATCTGATGACCAGGATTTGCCCTTATCTACCTATGAAGATTCAGATGCAGAGGATTCCATTCCATCTGCTTCCCCTCCAGAGGATTTCTCTTTTGGTGAAACCTTGCATACTCTTAGGGAGCATTTCCACTGGGAAAGCCAGGATTTCTCTGACTCCAAAAAGAGGCTTAGGGAATTCTTTTTCCTGCCTCAACACAGGCCTTTAGCTATCCCTCCTGTACTGGACATTGTAGATGATGCCTTCTCGGAATCTAGCCTGGCCCCTGATACTTTACCTCCTGCTCCCAGAAAACTTGATAGGTATTACAGGGTACCTGACTCTCACAAGTTCCTTTTTAAAAATCCTATTGCGGATCCTGAAACCATTTCACAGGGACCCAAAGGGATTAAGGCCACTACTGCCAAAAATCCTACCCCTTCTGATAGAGATTCCAGGGCACTGGATAGATGGGGTAAGAAGGTATACACTTCTGCAATATTAGCCATTAGGGCCTTAAACTGCCAGTTTCATATGTTGAAATATCAGCTTATTATTGGATTGCTTAAACAGAAAATGATGTTGATTCCTGACTGTGCTGAAAATAAAGAATTACAGGATTTAATGCATTCTGCTGAACAAGTTGGTAAACATACTTTTCAATGTGGTTTTGATTCATTAGAGGCGTCTTGCAGAGCTGCTGTCACTGGGTCTGTACTTAGAAGGCATGCTTAGCTTAAGTAGCAGTCTTTGCCAGATCATGTTAAAGCTAAATTACTGGATGCTCCCTTAAACCAAGACCGCCTCTTTGGCAACAAAGCAGAAGAAATACTTAAAAAGATGTAGGAAAAAGCTAAGTCTATGCAAACTGTTAAAGATTTCCTGCAAGTACAGCCTCCCAGATTTAGTAGGCATTGACCCTCAAAGAATTAGTCCTTTCCTGCCTCTTCCAGGCCTTCTCAGTCCAAACCCAGAACCAGCAGAACACCAGGCGTCAGTCCCAGGGTGCTCACAGGACTAAGCAGTGGGGGGCTCCCACTTCAGAAGCAGGGAGTAGTAAGACTCCCCCCCATAGTAAACTGTCTCAATGACTTAACTTTAAACCTTCCAAGCCCTGCTCAACTGACTGTTTCTTTAGGGGGAAAGATCGCCCTGTATGCAAAAAATTGTGAACTCATTACCCAGATCAAATGGGTTCTAAATATAGTTTCCCAAGGATACAGATTCCACTTCCACTCCTTACCAACCCCAAACAGTTGGCCAGACCTACCCCCAAGTCAGTGGGCAGAGGCTCAAAAGCAGGTTCTCTCTCCTTTAAGCATCAGGGCTATTCAACCTGTCCCAGAAGTAGAATGGGGGAAATGTTTTTACTCATGACTTTTCCTGGTACCCAGGAAACACAGTTCCTGGTGTCCTATCCTGGACCTGTCTATCCTAAAATGATTTTTGGTAATCCAAAAATTCAACATGCTAATTCTTCATCAGCAGCTTCCCATGCTAGGCAAAAATGCCTGTTTGGAAACACTGAATTTAAAGGAAGCCTACCTGCACATCCCATTAAGGGAATCTTGCAGAAGATACCTACGCTTCAGAGCAGGCTACATGCATTATTAGTTCTCTGCACTGCCCTTTGGCTTATCTACTGTGCCCAGGGTATTCACAAAGTGCCTAGCTCCAGTCATTGCATTTTGCAGGAAAAGAAATATTCAAATATACCCATACCTGGACGATTGTCTAATTCAGGTAGAAAGCCAGGGCATACTATTAAATCATCTGGCATTTGTAAAGAAATTGCTAACTTCTCTGGGGTACACTATAACCGAAAATAAATCAAGCCTTGTACCCTGCCAAAAAATTGTATTCCTGGGAGCAAGCTTGAATACAACTTCCCAGATGGCCTACCTCACGCCAGAGAAACAAGTTCATTTGACAGCCTACTTCAATCTACTGGCCACAAAGACCCAGCCATCTGCAAGGAAAATACTGCAAGCAGTGGGGTACATGGCCTCTTGCGTTCTGCTAATTCCATGTGCAAGACTGCATATGAGGAAACTACAGTGGTATCTAAAAAGCCTATGGTGTTAACATTCTCAGGATCTAGAATCAATGATTCCTATCATACCTTGTCTAAAGATAGAGTTCCTATAGTGGGCAGAGACCTGCCACCAAAACAAGGGACTGCCATTCTCTCTACCCCCCTGCCACCCAAACCCTAACAACAGACGCATCAGACTATGCATGGAGGGCTCACTTGGCAGGGCAGTGCATTCAGGGCAAATGGAACCCAAGTCAAATGCACCTACATATCAATCAAAAAGAAATGTTAGCTGTACAGAATGCTCTGGCAACCTTCAAGGACCACATTCTTCCAGTACAATTATTGGTAAAGACAGACAACACCACTGTTATGTGGTACATAAACAAGCAGGGGGGAATCCATTCATACCCTCTCTGCAGACTAGCCATGGCTCCATGGAACACAGCCTTAAGCTACCAAGTGCACCTACAGGCTCAATTCCTGCCAGGAAAGCTAAATGCACTGGCAGATGACCTAAGCAGAAATCTCATGGACCCACACGAGTGAAAACTGGAACCAAAGATATTCAACATGTTGGGAAGCAAATGGGGGAGCCTAGAGATAGACCTGTTTGCCTCCCCTCAGAACAACCAATTGGACAAATTCTACACAAGGACGCCTCACAAACAGGCTTGGAAAGTGGATGCCCTGTCCTTCACTTGGCAAAACCCATCAGTTTATGCCTTTCCCCCTCTGCCTCTCCTCTCCAAAGTGCTGCTAAAGATCAAACAGGACAAACCAAGGACAATACTGAGTGCACTGGACTGGCCTTGCCAACACTGGTATCCCCTCTTGGGCAGTGTGTCACTGCTGGCACCATGGCACCTGCCTCAGACCCCTGCCCTGCTGTCCCAGCAGTAGGGCCAGATTCTGCACCCACAGCTTCAAACCCTGAACCTTGCAGCCTGGCTAATTACCTGACCACTCCGTTACCATCCCTCAGTAAGCAAGTGATGGATGTCATTCCGGAGGCCAGTAGGCCTAGCACTAGAAAATCCTATGCTAAAAATGGAAAAGATTATGTTCCTGGAGCCAAACTCAGGGGATGGGCACAGCAGTACCCAATGTACCCCATATTCTTCAATACTTAACTGAGATGCTTCAGACGGACCTTCCCTTTTCTTCCATCAAAATTCATGCCTCAGCCATTTCAGCACAGAACCACCCCTCTTCTCTTATCCACTGCTGTAGCAATTCCTCAGAGGGGCCAAAAACTTAAGACCACTCAGGAGAGCCCCTACTCCAGCCTGGGACCTTAACTTTGTACTGGAAAAGCTCACTCTTCCTCCCTTTGAACCAGCTGCAAATGCAGAGTTGAAATTCCTTTCTTGGAAAACAGCCTTCCTTCTAGCCATCGCTTCAGCAAGAAGGGTGTTTGAATTACAGGCCCTCATGGCAGTGGAGCCTTTCATCATCTTTCATGTGGACAGGGTGTCCCTCAGAACCAATCCCTCATTTATGCCCAAGATGGTATCCAGTGTGGCCCTTAATCAGTCCATTCATTTGCCAACCTTCTTTTCTAATCCACAGAACAAAGGGGAACAAATTCTGCACTCCTTGGACATGCATAGACAACTTAGATTTTTCTTGGACAGGACTAAGCCTCTCAGGAAATCTGAACAGCTGCTGGTGGCATTTGCTGCAGGGGCAGAGGAGAAGGCCATTTCAAAGCAAACCATTTTTAAGTGGCTAGGCCATTGTATTAATTTCTGCTTTAAGCACCATGGAAAACCTACCCCACAGGGGATAAGACCACATTCAACCAGGGCTGCATCTACCTCTACAGCCTCTCTCAGAGGTGTCCCTACCAGGGACGTCCTAGAAGCTGCTGCCTGGAGTTCTGTACATACCTTCACCAAGCATTACCACTTGCCAATTTTTTCTAAATCCAGAGCTCACTTTGCCACTGCAGTCTTGCATGGCCTTTTAGCTGGTCCAAATGTTATCTAAATTGCCTGCTCCCATCCTTAGCTTTGGGAATCTACCCAAATGTGATGACTGCAACAGTGAAACACGAAGAACATAGTACAGTTGTGTACACTTACCAAAAATGTAGATGTTCAAGTGTATTCACTGTTGCAGTCGTGGTTACCCTCCCTCCAGCCCCCTGGCTTCTATTGACTATACCAATATTCTTGTTTGCTATACTTAATGCCTTCTGGTGTATTTGATTTTTGTTGGAGGTGTAACATTGTATATAATTGCTTCCCATTATGGGGGTGCCTGACATCTGGGGCAAGAAAAACTGATAAAATGGTGTCAGCTGCATGTTTTAGACCCCTGACTACCTGACGTCATGGAAGATGAGACAGCAACCGATGCAGGACCCAAGACTTTGATAATCAGGCCGACTGAGGGCTACCTGCAAGCAGATAACCCAAATGTGATGACTGCAACAGTGAATACACTCAAACATCTACATTTATGGTAAGTGTACACAACTGTACTTTTGTCTTTTCAGATCCTAGTGCTGGGATTTGTCAGAAGACAAATCACTTAGTGGGCACAGCAAATATCCATAAGTCCATATCCCTAAGTCCAGGTCTCTCCTTCTCTCTCCCTGCTCCAAAGTAGTCAGTTATCACAGACACTTGGGAATTTGCTTGGGTAGCAGTTTCAGGTGGGGTAAAAATGCAAGGTGTGGGGGACATCAAGGACAGATGCAAGCACATAAATGAGATGCTTGCCTTGATCAAGGCACTCAACCTGCTACAGTAGCCCCTCCCTCCTTCCATCTTCCTTGTTTCTTGGTGTGTTGTTTATGCCATGGTGTAAATAATTATTTTTTTGTTGTTCCTAGCACTGTATTTTCAGGGCTAGACTTTCCTCTCTGTGTTGGCATGAAAGCTCTGAAGGGCTTGGCACGTAAACCTTTTTTTTTAGACTTGAACTGACTGACTGGGCATTGGGAAGGTGACCTGAAGCTTTGGAAGCTGACCGGCTATTATATCCTTGGCAGCATATAACCCATATAGCTAAGGCTACTGCAGTGATTATTTGAACATCTACTGTAATGGTATGTTTACTTGCACAACTGTACTTTTGGCATTCAGCAAAAGGGTAGACATCCTCTTAGCTTTGTCAAGCCATGCTGATACGAGTCAGTCCTGTGTGGACAAGTGAAGAACCATATGCATGTGTAGGGACTCTAGCAGACCCTTGCTTTTTTGAAAAAGCATATGTCATGGGAGAGGTCAGATCCCTTACCTGCCATAACTATTTCCACTTATTTGTGCAAATGTCAACCCTAGCCTGGTCATAATGGTGGATTTGTCAATAGCTTATTCCTCTTTGGAAGTAAGAGCTCCCTGTAGGGCTAAATGGTTTACTATCAAAATGTTGAAATTCACATGGTCGACATCCATAACTTCGAAAGTCATTACACCGAATGTTCAAAATACCGAAAAAAAAATGTCTAAATTTAAATGGTTGAAAAACACCTGTAAACTAACACTAGTGTTTTTGCAGGGGAGCTGTGCCCCCCACACCCCCTGCTACTTATATATTACAACTCCGAGATTGCACAACAGTGCAGACAAGGGAAAATTCCTTGCCCTGTTTGCAACATAATGTCGACCGGTAATTTGCATGCACTTCCTGTAAACCAAACAAACTACTTAATATTCATGTGTCGACCATATGGGTTGATCATATGAACGTTAGACCAAATGAATTTCAACATTTTGATAGTAAACCGGGCTAAATAGCATGTTGCAGTCAGGCTAATAGGTGGAGTAAATGAGTCAGCGAGGTGATCAGGGGAGAGTGCCTGTACATCTGTCAGATATTAGGATAAAAGGATATAAATATAGAAGTATGTCAAGTCTCCTGTATTATGCCAGTATTTGCTAAGGGTTCTGTTAGACTGAAGACATATAAGATACTTGACAACATTGGATAGTGCAGTTTTCATTGTGTAAACATGACTCTTGCAAACCCTGTCAGGCAGACGGAAACAGTGTCATCAGTTTTAAAAGCAGCAATTTGCCTAGATGCACAGAAGGGGAGAAGGTGGTGGAATTCTAGTAATAACAGCTGATTAAATAAGACTGGCAAAGCAAAAATGTCGATATAAACAACAATTTACATCTTTTGAAATAACTGTAGAGATTTTTAAAACTGAGTTGTAATTATTTATTCATCAACCCACTAGGTATATTTATTTTCCTCTTTTTATTGTTTTAGCTTCCGTAAGCGTCTTTCCGTGTCGGAATCCTCCCACACAGAAAGTGACTCTAGTCCCCCATTAACAGCTCGCCGCCGGTGTTCTGGGCTTGGAGAGATGCCTCGATTTGCTATCTCTGCAGAGGAGGAGAGGACTACACCAATGAAGCAGCAACACCCTCTGCAGCCTGCAACATCAGTGAGCACTCCTCAGGATACTTCATCCCTGGCCGTCACTCAGCAAACGGTGGCACAGGAACTGAAGTTAGATGGAGAGTTAGGGCCAGCTACCCCAGCATCTGCAGCTAGCAACATCAGCAGCTCAACATTGACAGGTAATTAATTGGCATTGTAAGTAGAATTCAAGTCTGCAGACGATATTAGTCGAAAGCTGTTTGGAACACTGGTGTTTGGGCCAGAGTTAAGTTTGTAGGCTTTTTTGCTTGCATATACTTCATAGCCTTGCATGTCATTGTACAGTCAGATGGATTGTGCTTTACAGTAAACTAATTTAATTGGCAAAAAAGAGTATTCTTTGTTTAAAATTATTTCTTGTTAAAGTTCTTCTGTGATGTAATTCTTTTTAAGTCTGAGTTTTTTCCTTGTTATTAAGGTATATTGGTGAAGATTTTTTCTAGTTAGCCTTTGTAACACTGTAGCATTGTATTTATCTGTCTGTATATTAACTTATTTATTTATTTTAAATTTGATAACCAGGTAAGTGAGCTAGTCTCAGGGCCCTTCTAATTCATTACCCAGGCCTTAAAGGTGAAGGAATGGATGGAGAATCGCACTAAAGAATTGGTTATAATAAACAGAAAAGGGGTTGCAGGCTTTTTTCAGGATTAATATTAGGTTTAGTGGATTGTATTGCTTGCTGATCTGCATGCTTGGATTAATTAATGCCTCTTCATTTGATTCCCTCAAACTATATATCTTCTTATTTTAACAGTACTAGTTAGTACTAGTGACAGCAACTTCCTGCTAATAGATGTAAAGTTTCCACTGGCACTAGTACTAGTATTCACACACGCACACACACACCAACAGTAATACTTATCTGCATGGATAGATTTAAGGAGATCATATCCCTGCTTGGATCTTGGCTTTATCTCATCTCACCTAAACTATATTTGCATTGTACTTTCTCTCTTATACTTCTAGATATTCTGTTCCTGCATTTATTTTTCATATCTTGTTTTTCTAGGTACATATCGTCCATATCTGCTTCTCTTATGCTACTGCTCGGGAGGGATCCCCTGCCTTCTTTGTAAATAGTATCCTGTATCCTTTGTCTGTTATCTGCCTCAACACGGATGGAAAAGAGTCAGACCAGCCGCCCCTAAACCCATTTATCAAGGATCATCCACACCTGCATTACTAACCCTGGTGGCATCAGACCAGTCTTGGTCAATAATGTCTCAGTAATGCAAAATCTGCTTCAATCTTCTGCAGTAGCAGATAAAGCATTTACATCCTTCTTAGTCATTGGACTTAACATGTCCTACTATATTTCATTGACACGATGTTCACTGTTATGAGTGCACTACTCTGGCAACCCTAACAACATCCACAGCCTTAGCCTACACAGACAGCCTTATCCCAGACATCTAGAATTATGGACCTGTAAAACTTTATTTTTCTGTACCCACCTATCACAAAAACCCAGTCTTAACCCTTAAACAGTGTATTTACTTAACTAGACCTCTACACATATTGTTCTTTCTGATTTGTTTCTAATTGCACTGAACCAAAGCCTAGATTCCCCTTCCCTGCTTGTATGGTGTAGAGAGACAAATCCCTGCATGTGACTGTGACAACCTCTGAGTAGCCTTAGGTATTCAAACAGACAGGCAGGAGAGAGTAAGAGTGCGAGGCTTACACTTGTTTGCCCATCCTTCAGGAAGGAAGGAATAAATCAAAGAATCACAACTCTGGCAGTCCAACTTGACTCTCCTAAGTGAGGCTCTGGACAAGTAGGCGAGCTGTAAAACAAAGGATAGAGAGAGACCTGTTTTTCTTGTTGAGCTGACCAATATCACATAAACCAGAATGCACTTCTGTCGTTTAACTAAGGCACAACCCTGACTTCTGAACAGAAAGCAGTCAACTGTTGCAAATAAAACCACTGATGTTCCAAATTTGGCCCTCCCATCCGGACCCTAGTAGTCTTGATGTCCGTTTCTAATCAAGTACAAAAATATTTTTTTTTTACATTCCATCCCATTTCTCTTGAATTTGTGCAAACTGCAGTGCATAGTATTTTTCTTTTAATTCTGTATTATTTTTCTCTTAGAATAGAATTTGAATACGAAACTAGCCTCCGAAACAAAGTGAAACCACAAAGCCTTTTTCAGTTATGTCAGGAACCCCCATGGCAAAGCCCAGGTCTGTTCTGAATTAATACTTAATGTTATCACTTACACTGATCCTGTTGACTTAGTCAACCTGCTAGCAGATAGGTTTAGTGCAAACTTCACCCCCCTGTCCCCCCTAGAAAGGCCCATTTGAAATCCCTGATACTTGTCCCGCACCTCACATCTCCATAGATCAAGTGTTAAAGGCCCTATCAAAGGCAAAAAACACAGCTTCCATGGGACGTGTTAGTATCCCAGGCTATATTCTGCACCATCTCCAGCAAGAACTAGCTTCACTGTTGAGCAGCCTATTCAACCACAGCCTAAGTGTAGGCTTCATTCCAGCAGACTGGAGAGCTGCCATTGTCAACCACTTGCACAAAGGTGGTGCCACTACTGACCCTGGAAACTATTGCCCCATTAGCTTGACAAGTCTGATCTGTAAAGCCATGGAGCGTACTAGTATGGATCTCATAAACAAGGACATAGGCAATATCCAAGCACCAATTCGGATTCATCAAGGGCAGATCTTGCCAGTTGAACCTTGTTGACTTCTTTGAGACTGTCACCAAGGCCCTGGATGAGGGAAAGTCAGTACATACAGCTTATCTTGACTTGGCCAAGGCCTTTGACACAAACCCCCACTCGGGCATCATTGAAAAGCTAACACAGCTTGGCATAAATCCCAATGTCATCAGGTGAGTGGCCAGCTGGCTCAATGACGGTACCCACAAGGTCAAAATAGGCAGCACTTCCTCTGATAGCAGACCTGTCTCTAGTGATGTTCCCCAGGGATCTGTCCTGGAACCCCTACTGTTTGGCATCTACATCTCAGAGGTCCAGGCAAAGACAAAAGGCCTGTGGCTAATCAATTTTGCGAACAACTGTACGTTGAGTGCTGTCATTCACTTCCCAAATGATGATAACATACTACAAGAGGTTCTCACAGCAACTAATGACTGGTGCCAAAGTTGTGGCCTCAAGTTAAATGCAAAAAAATGTATCATACCATTCGGCAAAAAACATGGCCCCTACTGATTACTACATTAACGGCAACCCCCTACGTACACAACCTGTGGAGAGAGACCTGGGTACTCAGGTTGTTGACAAGAATCTCACATTCGACCATGATGTAGCAGCAGTAGTCAGAAAAGCCTTTTACTTGCTTCATCTCCTAAGTAAAGGTATTGCAGCCAGACAAAAGGAGGTTAGTACCTCTCTGTACTCCTCCCTCATTAGACCAGTAGTTGAGTATAATGCCCTGTTTGGTATGTACCTCTCCAAACATCTGCACCAACTGGAAAGGCCACAGAAATATCTCACAAAGAGAATCCATGGCCTCCAACACCTGTCCTATGTGGACAGGCTCAAATCACTATCACTCTACTCGGTATCGTAAAGATCGCTCAATGGTGATCTGTGTCTTGCCTACAAGACAGTTTTGGACCCTGCCCTACTAGAGGTGCGCCATATCCGTAAGTCTTAACTCCTCATGCATTACCCACTCGAAAGGCCTGAGTCTAATATGCAACATCAACAAAACCTGCTGGAGAGACAGGTTTGTCTCCCAGAGGCTGCCCCATCTCTGGAATAGACTTCCTGTACACGTCAAACAGAGTACCTTGCTGGCCCTCTTCAAGCGCAACCTTGATGAGTGGATGGGAAACCAGAAATTTGTTCCAGGGGTTCCACTGTGTCCCTCACTGACAGGTGTGACAGGTGCTGACTGAGGTTTCCTTTTTGGGAATAAACTCTTGGCTAGGCTTGTAAGGGCCCCAGGGCCATTAGCCTAGTAACCCCCTATGAACAACCTCCCTTTTTCTGTACTTGTTCTTGCAGTCTCCATATTTGTTAGCTTATGTTGCTCTTCACTCTGCTTATTACATTTTAACAGATCATATGGTGTTTAGTCTGACTTTTAAGTGTTTCCCAGTTAATCAGTTTTCCCACACTACTGATATGATTTCTACAATATCAAAGTAGGAAGTCACAACATTTATTGGATCACGTGTTATCTTTAAAAACCAGTTGGTTAAATCACCAGTAAATCTTGATCTTTAAAACTCTGAAACCAGAAACCTCTAACATACTTAAATTGTGGCCAGAAGTTCTTTCTGACTGATCTTTCAACTCTAACTCCAGTTACAATCCTAATTGTCTGTGGATTAGTATCATGACCTTTCTTTTGGAAGAACTGCACTCCTAGCTCTCTCCCACCCAGGCCAAGAATGCAAGAAGCTAATACTATGTGCATGTTTAGATTAGTCTCTTGCAAAAAGCACAACCTTATTTAACAAAAAAAAAAAGTCAACTTTCTCTTATGTGTGCAGTTCCTGAGCCCCTAATGCTCCATGAAATATCTTCTTTTTTCACTTCCCCAGTGGCAGACATTCCCTGTGAGAAGAAACATTTTGGTACTTGCCTATTATCACAACCAGGTTCCAAATCTGTCATAATTGTTCAAGTTATGGAGAAAAGTTAACGCAACCAGGAGACAAGTGTTTCATGTACATGTACTGCAAAGTTAAACGCAATTAAGTCCATGGAAACAACAAATTTTTGGGATACTAAATGAAATATTGAGAATATTTCAGTCCACTAAAAGCACTAAACAAAGGGGTGGAATTTAGGCATTATAACTCCTTTCACAGTTCATAGTTGGTTTTAAGAAAATTGGGAATAGTCTGATAAGTATTAGGTGGATGTGAACAGCAATATATAAACAGTTGTGTAGCGATTTTACTGAGACCAACAACAATGTTTCAAGTGTCACTCTTGCTTCAATGCTAAATGAAGTACTTCAAAAAGCACACAAGTTCCTGCAGTTTCGACACTTTAGCTTCCATCCTGGATGTCAGCTAAACTCGCCATTAACGGTTGTATGTCGACCTAGTAATTCTACTAAGCCCTTTAAGCTGTGCTCATTACAGTTTCTCTGAGAGAAGGCCCTTTTCATTTTGCCACTGGCAGGATGCACCGGCAGTTTCACCAGCCCTTCACAGAAGTATTGAGATGTGCTTTCTGCCAGTTGACAAAATATTTAGCTAATGTGTGAATGGCCGCTTTGAGGGATGCACAGCCAAAGTTTTCCCTTCAGCAGTAACCAATCCACACTACTGTACCTGTGTGGAATGTATTTGTAGGTCAAGCCCTTGTAAACTGAGCACTTCATCCCTACAGTCTTAGCACTCCAACCCTCCATTCATTATGCCGAAAAGGCGGGGCGCGTTGCATTTATATCACGTTATCGAAAGATGAAAATAGCGAATGCTATTTCATCGGCCCCACAACATCTAAACATCAAAATATCGAACATTCAGAACAGCAGATTTTTTTCCCATGGACAAAATTCGCTGCTCTGAAACACATATACACAACACAAGCACATCAAACAAACAGCAACCACAAACATACACTTAAATTCCTACAGCTAACACTACACTAAACTAAGCATACATTACTATCTACCCACTTACCTTAACCCAGACCATAACCCTAAGGTCTGTCACAATCGCACACTCACCTAATCTGCGCCCTAACCCTAACTCACTTATATCACCCCTAACCCTAAATTCTGTCACAGTCGCACACTTACCTGAACCCAACCCGTAACTTTCCACCACAGCGCTAAGAATAGCGAAGCCACAGAAACAGCCAACCAAATTCTTTCCCGAGGAAAGAATTTGCTGTTCTGCAGCTTCGCTGTTCTTAGCTTTCGCTGAATAGTGTTTAATATCAGAATATTAAATGTTTTAATACTTCGATGTTCTGATATAGACCCGGGCGCGTTAATGTACCACTTGCCCAAGCCAAGATTTCCACAATTTAAAAATAGAAGATGAGTTTGTTTAGTTTATTATTTTGAAGTCTGGGAACCAACCCTGAAGCAGTGAATGATGAAATACTTGTGATGAAACACTTGTCTCCTGGTTGCATTAACATAAGTACCAAAATGTCCTGTATGGAGTTATGTTGATGCATTATAAACAGAAAGAAAAAAAGGAAACTTGTTGAACAATATGACTGGGGATTACAGAACTTTTGTATTATCTACATAGTAAAAAGGCTGCCAATTTATAACTTCAGTGTTAAGAAAAGCTAATAGCACCTTTCACTATAAAAATAAACTACTGAAAAGACAATAAAATACTTCTATTCACAAAGGCAAGGATGTATGGTAGGAACAAAACAGAAACTCTAATCATTGCAAGTCATTCAACCCCCCCCCCCCTCACCCCCCAAAAAAATGCAGATATTTCATAAACCAGTAATTTGAAATCCCTTCTTCTGTAAAGTTAGCAACTACCACAGAGTTAAAATATAAACGGTTACAGTCCTGGGGAAAAAATAATACAGTTGTGACTGCAACCTTTAATGTTCTTCTGCGATACCTGCAATGCTAGTCACTTCAGAACCATTAATGGTACAATCAGAATCCTTGCAGGAAACAAGAAAACAGTAGGAAAAGATCCCCTCAGTTGTCTGATTTGTCCAAAGTCCCATTATTGTTCTAAAGGAACTATAGGATCCTCTTAGTGTTTCACTGTTGCAGTCATTACATTTGGGTTATCTGCTTGCAGGTAGCCCTCAGCCAGCCTAAATATCAAAGTCTTGGGTCCTGCGTCGGATGCTGTCTAATTTTCCATGACGTCAGGTCATCAGGGGTATAAAGCATGCAGCCAACGCCATTACATCACTCTTTCTTGCCACGCGGTGCCCAAAGCAGAAGCAGTTCGCAAGTGCCGGTCGGCCGACTCCTGAAATTTTCGTTTTCGAGTTTCAGAACCGAAGTCTTCAAAAAAGCTAAGTACCCCGTTGGGGATCCATTTTCTTACTCTAAACCGATGTCAGTAAAAGTTAACAATTGTATTTCCTGTGGAAAGCAAATACCTCATAAAGATTTTCATTCGTACTGCATTCAGTGCTTAGGCCCAGACCACGACGTCCCTTGCTGTCGGTTTTGTGCCTTATTCAATCCTTGAACTATTCGTCGTTGGTCCATTTTTGCAGCAAACTATTTCGGTACTTGGTTTAATTATCCAGAAATGGCTTCAGTAAGCCATCTGACTACCGACATTCCGAAAAAATGTAAAGATAAAGACAGAGACAGACCACGTAGTTCCAAAGCTGCCGATAATGCTTCCGTTAAGCTAGTCACCAGTTCGCCGGTACTCAGTGAAGAGCTTTCGCAGCCCCTAATTTCCACTACTTCAGATTTCAGGCCTCTACTGAGACCCATTTGGAGTCCGGTATCCTGTGAGATGCTTCTTCGACTATGGAACCTGTGGATGTCTCTACATTAGATGGGTCCAGAGCCACTGTGCAGGCACCAGCTTCTGAGGGTGTATTCAGGCCTACGGACTTGCATTCAAACCAACGCCATCATCTTCTTCAAGGCCTAAAACTCGACCAATGCCTAGAAAACCGATGTCCAAACTGCATGGTCAGGCCCATATGCCTAAAAAACAAATGACAAGAATGGCTGAAGACCTTATTACTTTAATTAGGGGAAGCCAGCCTTCTCCCTCTAAAAGACCTAGAACTGATTTTCCTTCAGATTCCTCTGATCAGGATTCTGAAATTTCTGTTTCTTTTGATTACCAGGATTTGCCGTTATCTACCTATGAGGATTCTGATGCAGAGGACTCCATTCCCTCTGCTTCCCCCCCCCCCAGAAGATTTTTATTTTGGTGAAACCTTGCACACTCTTAGGGAGCATTTCCGCTGGGAAAGCCAGGATTATTCTGACTCCAAAAAGAGGCTTAGGGAATTCTTACTCCTACCTCAACACAGGCCTTTAGATATTCCTCCTGTACTGGACATTGTAGATAATGCCTTCTTGGAATCTCGCTAGGCCCCAGATAAATTACCTCTGGCTCCCAGGAAACCTGACAGGTATTAGAGTACCTGACTCTCACAAGTTCCTTTTCAAGAATTCTACTCCGGACCCAAAGACCATTTCCCAGGGACCTAAAGACATTAAGGCTGCTACTGCCAAAAACCCTACCCCCTCTGATAGAGATTCCAGGGCCTTGGACAGATGGAGTAAGAAGGTAAGAAGGTATACACTTCTGCTACTTTGGCCATTAGGGCCTTAAACTGACAGTTTCATATGTTAAAGTATCAGCAACATATTATGGGACTACTTAAACAGAAAATGATATTGATTCTTGACTGTGCTGAAAATAAATAATTACAGGATTTAATGCATTCTGCTCAACAAGTTGGTAAACATACTTTGCAATGTGATTTTTGACTCTTTAGAAGCATCTTGCAGGGCTGCTGTCACTGGGTCGGTTCTTAGAAGGCATGCTTGGCTTAAGGAGCAAAATTTGCCAGATCATGTTAAAGCTAAATTACTGGATGCTCCCTTAAACCAAGATCGCCTGTTTGGCAACAAAGCAGAAGAAGTCCTTAAAAAGATGGAGGAAAAAGCTAAATCCATGCAAACTGTTAAAGATTTCCTGCAAGTACAGCCTCCCAGATTCAGTAGGCATTGGCCTTCTAAGAACTGGTCCTTTCCTGTCTCTTCCAGGCCTTCTCAGTCCAAACCCAGGAACAGCAGACCACCTAGGCTACCGTCTCAAGGTACTCACAGGCCTAAGCAGTGGGGGGCTTCCACTTCAAAAGCTGGAAGTAGTAAGACACCCCTCTATGGAAAACTGTCAGAATGACTTAACCGTAAACCTTCCCAGTCCTGCTCTACTGCATGCTCCCTTAGGGGGAAAGATCGCACTGCATGCAAAAAACTGGGAACTCATTAATCAGGAAAAATGGGTTTTAAATATAGTTTCCCAAGGATACAGATTCCACTTCCACACCTTACCAACTCCAAACGGTTGGCCAGACTTACCCCCAAATCAGTGGGCAGAGGCTCAACAACAGGTTCTTTCTCTTCTAAGTATCAGGGCTATTCAGCCTGTCCCAGCAGAAGAAAGGGGACAAGGTTTTTACTCGCCTTTTCCTGGTACCCAGAAAAGACAGCTGCTGGTGTCGTATCCTGGACCTCTCTATCCTAAACACCTTTTTGGTAATCCCAAAATTCAAAATGCTAACACTTCATTAGCTGCTTCCTATGCTAGGCTAAGATGCCTGGTTGGCAACCTTAGACTTAAAGGAAGCTTACCTGCACATTCCAATAAGAAAATCTTGCAGGAAATACCTACACTTCAGAGCAGGCTACATGCACTATCAGTTCTCTGCAGTGCCATTTGGCTTATCTACTGCGCCCAGGGTGTTCACAAAGTGCCTAGCTCCAGTCATTGCATTCTGCAGGCAAAAAAAATATTCAAATATATCCATACCTGGACGATTGTCTAATTCAGGCAGAAAGCCAGGACATGTTACTTAATCATCTGGCATTTGTAATGAAACTTCTAACCTCACTGGGGTACACCATAAACAAAAAAAAATCTCATCTAGTACCCTGCCAACAAATTGTATTCCTGGGAGCAAGCTTGAACACAACTTCCAAGATGGCTTACCTCATGCCAGAGAAACAAGTTTATTTGACAGCCTACTTCAAACTGCTGGCCACAAAGACCCAGCTATCTGCATGGAAAATTCTGCAAGCCCCGGGGTTCATGGCCTCTTGCATTCTACTAATTCCATATGCAAGACTGCATATGAGGAAACTACAATGGTATCTAAAAAGCCTATGGTGTCAACATTCACAGGATCTGGAATCAATGATTCTTATCATTCCTTATATAAAGACAGAGTTCCTTTGGTGGGCAGAGGCCTGCTACCACAACAAGGGACTGCCATTCATTCTACCCCCTGCCACCCAAACCCTAACAACAAATGCATCAGACTAGGCATTGGGGGCTCACTTGGCAGGGCAGGGCAGTGCATTCAGGGCAAATGGAACCCAAGTCAGATGCACCTGCATATCAGTCAAAAAGAAATGTTAGCTGTACAGAATTCACAACACCCTTCAAGGACCACATTCTTCCAGGACAATTATTGGGAAAGACAGACAACACCACTGTTATGCGGTACATAAACAAGCAGAGGGGAACCCACTCGTATCCTCTTTGTGGAACACAGCCTTGAGCTACCAAGTGCACCTACAAGCTCAATTCCTGCCAGGCAAGCTAAATTCACTGGCAGACTACCTAAGCAGAAATCTCATGGGCCCACGCGAGTGGAAACTGGAACCAAAGATATTCAACATTTTGAGAAACAAATGGGGGAGCTCAGAGATAGACCTGTTTGCCTCCCCTCAGAACTGCCAATTGAACGAATTCTGCACAAGGACTCCCCACAGCCAAGCTTGGAAAGTGGATGCCCTGTCCTTCACCTGGGAAAGCCTCTCAGTTTATGCTTTTCCCTCTCTGCCTCTCTTGCCAAAAGTTCTGCTGAAGATCAAACAAGACAAACTAAGGACAATACTGATTGCATCAGAGTGGCCACGCCAACACGGTTACCCCCTCCTGTGCAGTATTTCACTGCTGCATCCATGACACCTGCCTCAGACCCCTTCCCTCCTGTCCCAGCAGGAGGGCCAAATTCTGAACCCCCAGCTCCAAACCCTGAACCTTGCAGCCTGGCTAATTCCCTCAGCTCTTCAATAGCATCACTCAGTAAGCAGGTGCAAGATGTCATTTTGGAGGCCAGGAGGCCTAGTACTAGAAAATCCTATGCTGAAAAGTGGAAAAGATACTGTGCCTAGAGCCAGACTCAATGGATGGGCACAACAGTGGCCAGCTTACTGCATATTCTTCAATACTTAACTGAGATGCTCCACAATGGCCTTTCCTTCTCATCAATTAAAATTCATGCCTCAGCTATTTCAGCACATTATAATACTGAGCTACCCCTTTTCTCTCCCCCCTGCTGAAACAATTCCTCAGAGAGGCCAAAAATTTAAGACCACCCAGTAGAGCCCCTACTCCAGCCTGGGACCTTAACTTTGTACTGGAAAAACTCACTCTACCCCCTTTTGAGCTTGGAAAACTGCTTTCCTTCTAGCCATCACTTCAGCAAGAAGAGTGTCTGAACTTCAGGCCCTCGTGGCAGTGGAGCCCTTCATTATCTTCCATGCAGACAGGGTGTCCCTCAGGACCAATTCTTCCTTTATGCCCAAGGTGGTATCCAGTGTGGCCCTTAATCAGTCCATTCATTTGCCTACCTTTTTTCCTAATCCACAGAACAAAGTAGAACGAATACTGCACTCCTTGGACGCGAACAGACAGCTAAGATTCTATTTGGACAGGACTAAGCCTCTCAGAAAAACTAAACAGCTGCTAGTTGCCTTTGCTGCAGAGGCAGAGGGGAAGGCCATTTCAAAGCAAACCATTTCTAAGTGGATAGGCCATTGCATTCTTTTCTGCAATAAGCAACATGGAAAACCTACCCCTCAGGGGATAAGATCACATTCCACCAGGGCTGCATCCACATCTACAGCCTTTCTCAGAGGTGTCCCTACCAGGGACATCCGAGAAGTTGCTACCTGGAGCTCTGTACATACCTTCACCAAGCATTACTACTTGCCTTTGTTTTCTAAATCTAGAGCTGGTTTTGCCACTGCAGTCTTGCAGGGCTTAATAGCTGCCTCCTCCCTGACTTAGCTTTGGGAATCTACCCAAATGTAATGACTGCAACGGTGAAACACGAAGAATATAGTACAGTTGTGTACACTTACCATAAATGTAGATGTTCGAGTGTATTCACTGTTGCAGTCCTGGTTACCCCCCCTCCAGCCCTCTGACTTCTCTTGGCTATACCTTTCTTCTTGTTTAGTGTATTTCAGCTTTCTGGTGTATTTGCTTTTTGTTGGACGTGTAACCTTTATATATGTATAATTGCTTCCCATTATGGGGGCCCCAACCTCTGGGGCTAGAAAAACTGATGTAATGGCGTTGGCTGCATGCTTTATACCCCTGACTACCTGACATCATGGAAGATGAGACAGCATCCGACGCAGGACCCACGACTTTGATATTTAGGCCAGCTGAGGGCTACCTGCAGGCAGATAACCCAAATGTAATGACTGCAACAGTGAATATACTCGAACATCTACATTTATGGTAAGTGTACACACCTGTACTTTCAGCTGATGGTGATGCTGCCCGATCCTGCTCAGTTGCAGAGATATCTTTCTTTAGTAGGATCTGGGATTGAAAAAACATTCTCTATCCCTCCAGATTGCCAGTAGTGCCACAAATCAGTTATGCATAGCAGGCAATGGACTACAAGAGCTTTCTTTATTTTGCAACATTGACTGGTCAAAAGAAATCTTAAGTAATTTTCCAGTAACTCCATGACTTTTTTTTTTAACTAAGGAGAGATAGTGGGAGATAAAAAAGGTATCCTCTCCCTTTTCCTGATTTCCATAACCACCACATCTCTGTAGCTAACAATGACATTTGATGTCCCCTCAGACCTATGCCCCTGCTCAGTGTAAAAGCTGTCAAGGGTAGCTTCTGCCTTATCTCGCTGATAAAAACATGATTAGCTGCATATCTGTCTCCGTAAAGAAGAAGAAAACCGTAATTGTGCATGTCTTCAGTAGTGGAACAAAGGCATCCCTTATAGTAAAGAGCCGTGGAGTAATCTGGGGTTACTCTTACTTTACAATCTTTTGTCTTAAGGTAACCTTTGTATTCTCTGCTTTTCTGCAGAATCCTTTCTCAATTATTAAAATCCAAATCACAAAGGATAATGGGAACATTTGGATTATTGATAGTCAGTGTAATCCTTATGGGCCCATTTAATAACCAGAGGTCTAGTGCTCCCGTGGATGTGGTTTAACACTTCATTAATAAAATATACAGGATCCTCACTCACCATAACTTTAGGCAGCCAAATTAATTCTAGATTTTTCCTTCGAGCTCTGTTTTCAGTCATCCATCTTGTTTTTGAGCCAGCAGAAAATGGATCATATTCCCTTGATCTCTGAGAAGTGCATGGTTACAGAGTCTCTTAATAACAGAAATTGAGTTTAATAATCTGTTAAACACTCTTCTGTTTTTTTTTAAAGCTTATGTTTAGAATTCTCAGACACTGCTTTAATATGCTGTGCGTCTTGTAAAATTGTTTGGGCTAGGATAGTAGGGCATCAGTACTGGTACAATGTGCCCATAAATCCTCTGCAGCAGTTTGCTTTGTATCTTCCATCTTGCCTCCTGTTGTTCCCTCATCACTGAGTCCAATACTCAGCGACAAGAAAACAGAAAAATACACCTGTGTAACCGTAATACCATGCAAGAATCGCAGAAACGTGTAACATCTCACAATGAAACTAACTCAATAGACCTTAAAGAGAGGTAACTGATTAAAAAAAAAAAAGATTTGGTCTATGAGGTGGAAAGGACATAACTAGAGTATTTGCAAACCATTGTGTATGCCCTTGACTTATATTCAGCTTTAAAGGGAAAAAAACACTAAATGTACTTCATGTAGCGTGTTTATCTTTATATTGTGTACTGCTCAGGTAAACTTTATAATTGGTAAGTGTATTGGAGCTCTCTTTATCCTAAGTCCCTTTTTACCTATAATAATTATCACAGGCAGAGTTTTGGTTCAGTGGGATACATTCTGAAAACTTCAAGCTTTATGTACTTATTGTAAGGTATTAGTTTATGACTGACCCTCTGCAGCACTTTCATGCAGTGTGATAGGAGTCTGATACCCTTATTCTACAGTTGTGAATGTCCCCTTTTGTTATTGTACACTGGCTCTAGAACGCTTATTCTCAAATCATCTGAGACATGCTTTTCTCTCCATACTGCTGAGTACCTCCAGGAACCATTTCTCACATAAGTAACTCAACATCTTTATCATACATATCAATCAAAAAAACAGCTACCACCAAAAGCAGGTCTCCGGGTCCAAAAAGCCAAAAGAATCCAAAAGCATACAAACCAAAGAAGGACCAGGAGTAGGCTATAGATACCAGTATAAATATTACTTATTGTAGAACAGACCACAGAATAAAAAACATGATCGCTTTCTTAGGTATGTACCCCACTTCATCATATGTAAATATGTTGCATCTTAACCTTCATTTTATACTTTGAAAGCACTAGTCACATGCTATTAGATAATCACATAACCCAAATATTTAAAACCATACATACATATGTACCTTATATGCAAATGTAATCACTCTCTTATAAAAAATAGCAGACAATATATTCAGAATAATTTCATACAAAAATACATATATAAAACGTCATATAAAGAACACATATATAAAAAATACATATATAAAAAAACTAACTTTTCCAATAAGAATGAATGCAAGAAATACACACATAAAATTCATCTAAAGAGGGGCCTTTTCTTTAACATAGGCTTCAGGGGTACATAGTCATTCAGGCCATTTCCACTATCTGCCTTAAGCCTTACAATCCATTTGGCTTCCAGAGCCTCTGTCTTGTTGCGGACATCGCTGCCCCTGATAATTTCATACACCCTCCCTATTACAAGAAATTTAAAAATATGTTCATCGTCAGTCTCACTAACATGTTTAGATAGTGCACTTACTCTGTCCTTTCTGTTAATGTGGTACACATGTTCCCTAATCTGATCTTTAAACGCTCTGTCAGTTTTACCAACTTAAAATTTCAAACAATGGGCAAGATACACTACATGTCTGGTGTTGCATGAAGCAGATACATTAAAATTATACTGTCTTTTTTCATCTGGATGCACAAATTTTGTACTAATGTCCAAATAACTACAAATATTACAATGCGTACACATAGTCAAACCTCCATTTTCTAAGGCATTAGCCTTACTCCTTGGGAAACATAACTTTCTTTTAAGGGAGAGCTCATTCCTGAACAAAATTGAGGTGGTTGTTCTATAATGTTACTGACACCCTTATCAAACGTCAGAATTCCCCAATTTTTCCTAACTATGCCCATGTAGGTCTGTACATCAGACGAATAATATAAGGCATCCTGAGCATCCCTTTGTTACAAATGTTACTAGCTTTCCTAGTGACCTGGCTCTTAGAGAAATATGGTTGTGCCACTGAATCTCTGAGTCTGGTGACCTCCTCTACATTATTCTTCACCATCTGGCCATCATAGCCCCTCTCCATCAGTTCCTTGGTAATACCTTCAGTACATCTCAAGAAGTCAGACTCCCTCCTATTGAGTCTAGAGGCTCTAAAAGCCTGGTTCCTTACCACACTCTTAAAAATATATGGGGGGTGCATACTGTCATATGATAGTAAACTACTGACATGACATGGTTTCCTGTATTGTTTCATGTACAGTCTGTTATTCTCATCTACCAAAACTGCCACATCCAAAAAATGTATGACCTTGTCAGAGTATGTAATCGTGAACCTTAAAAATGCAGTGCTTTCATTAACATACTTGATAAATTCAGTTAAATGTGGCATATTCCACTCCACACAATAACAAGGTCATCTACAAACCTCCTGAAAAAAAGAGATGTATTTACTGAAAGAACCTCTTAACATATATTCATATTCCCAGACCACCATAACAGCATTGGCATAGCTATTGTCACACGAAGCCTCACTGGTGGACAGATTTTATCTTTGTGAATCTTAGGTAACCCATGTATACAGGGGATAACAGGATGTTCTGTAAGGAAGTAATCATATAATTCCATAGTTCTGGAGCCCTCACTCAATAATGCATCCAATTTCAATTTAATCTGATGCACCATTTTATCAATCTTTGTACGAGTAATCTTCACATAGAAACTAACATCACATAACATGTTAAGCATAGCATGTTCATATTTGCTAGCATCCATGATGACAATAGGCCCGCCCTTATCAGCGGGTGATGTGATTATCTAATAGCATGTGACTAGTGCTTTCAGAGTATAAAATGAAGGTTAAGATGCAATATATTTACATCTGATGAAGTGGGGTACATACCTACGAAAGCGCTCATGTTTTTTATTCTGTGGCCTTTTCTACAATAAATAATCTTTATACTGGAATCTACAGCCTGCTCCTGGTCCTTCTTTGGTTTGTATCTTTATCATACATGCCATGACCTAATTTAAGCCTCCTGCTTTTTCTGACTTAATTTTCCATAGTACTGTTCTTTCTTCTTCTAAGGAGGGCTGCTTTTTTTCTTCTTTTGTAGTAGGTTGTGAATGGTGCAGTACAGCTTTTGCAGGATTTTCTTAATTCAGAAGCTGCTGGAAGAATTCCTTCCATCTTCTCTTGATGTCCTGTGGGATGGTTATCAGGTTATTGGTATCCCTTATGGATGGTGTCTGAAAACTATCTTTATGTCTTTGCCTTGCAACATAACAGAGTTTCTTTGTGCCATCTGTTGAGTCACTTTCCAGAAGCTGGTAGAGTGATTGTGATGTCGTGTTCTATGGCATTGTGAATGATCTCTTAGGCTCTGCTACCAGTATTCATTCTTAACTTGGTTTGTCTTTTGTCTCCCACCTGTTCATGTATTCCTTCTTTGTTTTGATAACTTCCTAAACGTCTGCAGTTCATCACCTGCTTTGTTTATGTTGTTTATGTTGTTTATGTAATGTATTTCCATATCTGATATGACTGTGTGTTTGTTCTATCATCTTCATGTACAGTATTTTGCTATGATGTCATTTTTCTTTGGCTCCACTTGTTTCTTATTCTTCCTGAGGTGCTAGAGCCATGAGTACTTCCTTGAGTTCGCTCACTTTGTCAACTTCTGTGTCCTCAGCCTAGGCTCTGTTTCCCTTAGAGGCTTCACTGCCCACTGCTTATGGCCACCACTTGTTTATGCTTAGGGCCAACCATTTCAGTAGGGATTACTATGCAGTGCCTGATATGACCACAGTGCTCTTTCCTTACTAGGAGGAAATCTACCCAAATTACACGTTGACTGCTCTTGTATGTGATTTTTTGGCCATCTTTCCTTGTAAACTGTGTGTTTGCAACCAGTAAGCCACTTGCCAGAGAGAAGTCCAGAATGGCCTCGCTTTCATTATTTATTTTGCCTCGAATGCGTAGACTCAATCTTCATGTCCTATTCTGTCTATCCATATGTGAGCATTCTGGTCCCCCATTATCAAGATCAACTCATTTTTCCCACTTTATCAAGGCAGATGTCATTCAACTGCTACCTGAATGCCCTGTTTTCCTCACCATTACAGCTCTGCTTTGGAGTATAGGATGAGTTCATGAAGATATGCTCTATCTTTACACTGGAGTTCTATTCCCATGTCTCTTACTCATTTTGAGTACACCCCTCACTGCCTTCAGAAGATTCAGTCTCCTCAGAGTTCCCACACCATTTCTAGTCTGTTCTCCTACTGAGAAGTAGATTCATGCTCTCAGGCCAAGAGACTGGACTGAGTAGCCCTTCCTCTTTGCCTCCTGTATGGAGTCACAGAATGTCCAGTCTCCTACTTGTCATCTTGTCATCTACTTCTAAGATGTTTCCCATTATTGAACCTGTGTTAATTGTAGCAATCATAAGTACTTTTTTTTCCAAGATTGTTACTTTTAATTCCATCTTTCACTGATCAGAGCTATCTTAGGTAACCCAGACTGGTCTTCTGGACACCAGCCAGTCATGGCTGCTGGGCACACACTAGCCAATATGGGCACATAGACCCTGTCACCATTACCAAAGTTGTGTACACATAGTGGTGTAATGGTTAAACTATTCACCTCACATACACAAACACATAAATATGAGAATGTGTAATAAATTAATATTTGTGTTAATAAAGTGAACAAGTGGCAGATTGTATGGGTATGCCCTGTCAAATGAAGGCTTACATTATGCCACAAAACATTGTAATTGGCACCTACATTGTATAGCTTCAGAGGCATTTAAAGTTACTTGACTGATAAATTAAGCAGATATGCCAGTTTTCTTATTCATGTAAATATTTTCATAATGCAGTTCAGGCTGAGCCTGAAATTGGTCAGTATTGATCAGTGCACTACCTTGGTAAACAAATAAATACATAAATAAACAAACAATGAGACTGGAGTTGCTTCACATCAGTGTGTGGGTCACAGCTCTGCAAATAAAACTGTTGATAATAGGAGGGCTGTTAGGTACTGAGATAGTAAGTGTTTAAACTCAGTATCAGAAATTACTTTATTATTGTTTCTGTTATCATTACTATTGTTGTTAATTTTTTAAAATGTTATTAAGTATAAAATCAGAGCTATTTCTGGGTGAAGATGTATATGTGCTGGGGCAGATTTTCTGTTTATTGTGGTTCTATAGCTTTTACAGTTTACTTGTTATTTGGTTTTGTTGATATATTTCAGGTGTAATTGTCCAGACAGGAAATCCTCTGGCTTAGAAGATGTGAAACTTAACTGTTTGTGGGTCTCCGAGAGTTGATGCATAACTTTCACATGGATTACATTGTGTCTGGATGATTGGATGGGTTGTCCGAAATTCAATTGGCATGACTGTCTTGGCCCTTCTTGAGAGAGGAGGTTCAGTTTGAGGGTTGGCACTGACAAGACATAGATGGTCATATAAGTCCATTACCTTGTGTTACCAATGATCCTGAAGCAAAAGTAGTGATAATGCAGACCTGCCATGTGTTATTGCCTAAATGAAGTTGCTGCATGCAGAGGGCACAGTGCAAGACAGAAAGGTGGATTCCATCAGTCTAATAAGGCTGCTTCTTGCAGTATTAGCTATTTTGTACCATAAAATTTGGTTATTTCACCTTGGTTAGGTTATATTAGGTGAAACATTTCTTCCCACTGATGAACTGGCAACTGATATAAAGTGCACCAATAGGCAGGGTGGATGGTTGTTGGATGCATGTGTGGATAGTTGTTATCTGAGCCTATTGGAATACTCCACCATTACTTGGAGAGAAGGGACTGAAAAAATAATGAATCCCCAGTCAACAGCATATAGCTTCTTTACACCACTAGGTTTGCATAATCACCACCCTGTTTCTTAGAGTAATTTCACTGTCTGTTGGAATATTTGGTTACTGTCTGCAGAATTAGAGGTAACTTTGAGGTTCACATGAATCATATTGTGTAGTATGGAGTACAGTAGCGTGGATGAGCCATGGAGAAAATAGGAAATAAATATGTCATAAAGGCCAAAACATACTTGTGTATATTAAGAAGTCAACAACTATAAAAGCAGTTGAAGAATAATGTTATACTTTTTCTTTCTCATATTAGTACATCTAGGTTCCTTATTGTTTCTTTTGAATAATGAGTAACTGTATTCTGTGATGCTGATTTTTTCCCCCTTGCCTCTATGTTTAATACTTTAGCTGGAAGCACCACAGACCCCACTGACCGTCGCTTTTGCAGCAATAATACCACAGAGGGTTCCGATTTTACCACTCCTAAGGCCATCAGTGACCTCGTAGTGCGCCGGGCACGACATCGCCTACTTTCTGGGGACTCTGCAGAGAAACGCACTTCAAGACCTATCAATAAAGTGATCAAGTCAGCCTCTGCCACAGCACTCTCTCTCATGATTCCATCTGGTAAGGATTAAAGTGCTGTGCTGGTGGGTCATCTGTATATGTTCTGAGGCCTGACAGACTACTTATGCACCAAAGCAGTTAGATGCATACAACTTCTTCTTTTGGTCCTCTGAATAATGTATGGCATTTTAAAAATTAAACTGGCAGTGCAACAGCAGTCTTGTGGTTAATTATTCTGTTCTGAACCGAGATGAAGGTCCGATATGTCAGCCAAATAGGAAGATTCAGCATTCTGTAGGATGGTGTCTTGCAGTGGAAAAAGAAATTATGAAAAAACTAATGAATAGAAGGACATCAGGTAATGTCACAGTACGGTTATTAGCTGCGTGCAGTAATTATACCTTTGAACATTTCCTAGGTGGTGTCATCCAGATACTGCTGGCTGCTTACAAGCCCCCTACATCTGGCTATGTAGGCTATTCCTTCCCAGAGTAGACTTCTTTATTATGCATTGAAATTGTTCATCTTTGCAGGGGGCATGTCAGCTGCAGTGAGTAATCACGAAAGCCAGCCAATCTGCGAGTGACAGCAGTGATCATGTGGTCATGTGGCTGCACTGACTGAACAGTTTGGCAGTAGCCAAGCAACAAGCGAGCAAGTACGTCAGCAAACAACCATATGCACATGTTTTTCTATAACACATTGCATACCGTAAAATTATTGCAATTATCTAAACTTAAAACTAAAATCAGTAGCTAGCGGTTGCACTTTTAACTGTGGCAGTTTAGTGCAGAGGATTAAGGCTATTGAAATGCCAGTAACCTTCATCCTGTACCCTGGCTTTGAATCACTCAGGTCTGCATTTACCTACTAAGTGACTGTGAGCAAGTCATTTAAACAGACAATCTTAAGAGGTTTTCATGAAAAGAGCACTTGTCCCTAGTAGGTTAATTCTGTTAGCCAACAAAATAAAATGTACCGTATGACTATCCGGATCATGTCTGAAGTGCAGATCTTAAGCTTACTGAAAAATGGATGCAGCGTGTGTGTCATGAGGATACACTAACAGCCAATTAATTCAGATAAAATCATTTAAGGAATTATAATCAAACATTACTGTTTTTCCCATACAGAAAAATGGATATTTTATTATCCCTAAGTATGTATTGCAGTGTTGGGCTGCAGTGGACTTTATTTTACAAAGATCAGCAGGAATGCTTTTCTGGTATTTCTAATCCATCCTTCAGTAAAGGGGATCATAATACGAACCTTGTACATAACGTACTTTTCCTTTACTGCTCCTTGCCAGTTTCCATCCCTCACAGTAAGCTGCATTAAAACATGTAGCATAGAAGACTGTAGGGATACAGACCATGAGAATAACTGCAGATACGTCTGTCACAAATGCAGGGTGGTGGCGGATATCTTCTCCAGTAGTATAAAAAAGAATGAAAAATAAAGGGAAACAGAAGCAACTCCTACAATAGCTGTTTTGTGCAGTGTAAGGACTCAAGAAGGAGAAGAAGTTGCAAGCATTGATGCCAAAGGGGATCATGGATGTTGCTGATGTCATTGAAATATTGGCCACTGACATGATATAGAGGTGCTAAAGTATAGGTTGTTTGGGAATGGTACGTAGGGTATGAGGGATTAGATGAAGCAGCAGTCTGCAATAAAGAGACATCAACTGAGAAGTGAGAGAAGGAACACCACTCCTATGAAGGATGAAGGTGAGCAAGGATGGGTTAAGAGTCATATAATAGAGTTACTGCATTGGCAGTTCATCTGCACCTGAGGAGACGGGGCTGCTAGTAGAGTGATAGTGTTTTAGCTCCAACACATGTCAGAGAAAGAAAATAAGAGACAAAAGGAGAGAAAATAAAGGAGCTGGGTAGGGCACAGAAGGTTGTAGTAATGGGCCATCTGAATATTACTTGAGCAGACTGGAAGAGTCTGAATTCCATGGTGGCCAGTGAGCCAAACCTGATTAATGTACTGGACCTAAAGGGCTTCTGCCATTTAGTGTTGGACTGTATCAGAATGGAAAAAATGAAGAAGAGTCAAAAGAGATATTTAAAAAAAAGGAGAAGCCTATCTACACAGGAGGATAAGGCTAGAAATTAGGGCAAAAGATGGCATATACAAGGGGAAGGTTAGAAGAAATGTATTACAATGAAGCAATCAGGAGGACAGCAGATGTGGTGAGATACCAGTAGCAGAACATGCAAGGGAAGTTGGCAGAAAATAACAAGAGTAGGAACAAGGGCATATTTAGGTTTATAGCAGAAAAAAGAAAGGAAGGAGCTGGTTTGGCCAGGCTGAGTAAAGATGGGAGGGAGAATGTGGAAGACTAGCAAAAAGCAGTCGTACCAAGTTAAACATGTCAGTCTTTACAAAAGATGGCTGGGGGACTTGATACTTTTCTAGAAAGGTAGGGCAGGGTGAGGAGAATAGTGAACAGAGAGCAGGATATAAAGGAAGGAGGATGCGAGGAAATTAGCATTCCTAAGAATGTTTAAAGCAGACTGAACAGAGAGACTCATCTCATGCTCTTCAGGATTCTGATCACTGTGCTGGTAGGTCCATTGCCAAACATTCAATAGATCACAGTGCCTGAAGTCTGGAAAACAGCAACAGAGGTACACTTCTGTAGTGTGGGAGTGAAAAAAAAAAACAGGGAATTACAGGCCACCTGAGGGTCATGGAGAGAATCCTTAAAGTAAGGCTAGTTGGTTTCTAAGAGATCAGCAATTTCTATGACAATGACCAAAATGAGTTTATTACCATAAGTAGCTGCCAGATAAATCTGTTCTATTTTTGTGAGTGGATTACAGCAGGACTTGACAAGGTTTAAGTAGATGTTGTGTACCTAGATTTCAGCAGTAAGTGGGCTTATCTTTGTGGACCTGATCTAGGTATCTAAACCTCATCTGCAGCATAAATAGGACATGTTGGAGGGACAGGTTTCTGTCTCAGTGGCTACCCCTTCTCTGGAACAGCCTTGCCAATCTGCATGAAGTAGACAACTTCTTCCCTAACACAATTCAAGCATAACGTGGACCAGTGGTTGGGGAATTGGAAATTTACCACTGGTGTGGCACCTATGTCTCTTGTTAGACAGAGACAACCTGTAAATGTTTTACCACCCATACCTAAGCTTTAAATATACCCCTTTAAAATGACCCTAGGGTATTAAAACTTGTCAGATCCATTTAGGATGCATGGCTAGTCTTAAAAAAAGCTCCATGGGATTGTTAACCTGTTAATCACCTGTAAATCTACAAACTTTACTACCAGGACATGGGTATACAGTAGAATTGTACATCAGAAATTGTCTTGTGTAGACACTGCAATCTTGAATACTTCCGCGGTGGTGCAGCGGTAGCGTTGTTGCCTCACAGCAAGAGGTTCTCCCATTCGATTCTCGGTTGGAGTGCGGGAAGTGCCTTCTGTGTGGAGTCTGCATGTCCTCCCCGCGGTTGGGTGGGCGTTCGAAAGACATGCGTAAATGGGTGTGCCTTTGTTGAAGGTTGATCGTCGAGCTGGCACCTCGGCGTTCATGAAAATCTACTGCCAATCATTAGCGGACTGGAGTTCCGCTGTGGCGACCCCTAACCGGGAAAAGCCAAAAGACAACAACAAGACACTGCAATCTTGAATGTATAGTAACTATCATCACACGGTTCTCTATATACCTACTTGTGAGTTACATAATCAGAAGGATTTGACGTAATTAATAATTTACTCATCTAACTGTACTTTGTTAGAATACAGTACACTTTATGGATTTAGTAATGAAAACACTACAGCTTCTGCAGCCAAACATTATTAAGTTACTAAAGTCACCTCTGTATAAATTGGAATGTAGCTGACTATTTAAGAGGGCAGAACCTTGGTGCAGCATTTGCTATTGCTGTCTGGTAGGGTTGGTTCTCCGGTCCATTTCATGGCTAGAGTGCCTTTTGTGTGGAATCTGCATGCTTTTTTCTGTGTCCACATGAATTTTTAGTGGATGCTGTAGTTTCCTTCCGCTGCCCAAAGACATGCCATTAATGAACTAAAATTCATAGTAGGCATGTGCACCATGTGTGAATGGACCTATATCTGTGAACATCCTGACACTGACTGGCATCCTGTCTAGGATTAATGTTTGTGCCCACTAAATGCAAATATAGACTACAGCTCACCCATCATGGTGAATTAGATAAAGCAGGTATCAGAAAAACAAATTAGTGTTTGTTTGAGGTACAAACAGTGTAGTTCATTGGTTTTGCTTCATGCAAAAACAAGTTCAGCAATAATGGCTACATTTTATGTAGCATAGCAGTTATTCATTCACTGAATCTGTTACTGTGTTGACTTTATTGTAAATGACTGTATAAAACCTGTAAACAGTAAAGTAGGACAGTTTTCTTAAGTTGGTGCTTAGTACCAAGTTTAAAGGAAAAATACTGGCTGTGATTATATAGTTGGCTCTGCATTCATTAAGGTTGTTTTTCTGTTTTCATTGCAGATCATGCTAGTTCTCCACTTGCCAGTCCAATGTCACCACATTCTCTTTCCTCCAATCCATCTTCTCGCGACTCTTCTCCCAGCAGAGATTTCTTTCCTACTGTCACAAACTTGAAGCCTCCAATTACTATTCACAGAGCAGGAAAGAAATACGGTTTCACCCTTCGAGCGATCCGAGTCTATATGGGTGACAGTGATGTGTATTCTGTGCATCACATGGTCTGGGTAAGTTAAGATTATTTTTTTCCTTAAATTATTCTTCTGACCTAAAATTTAAGTATTCACTGTTTAGGTTTGTGTAGGAAACAGATAAACGTTGTGTGACAGCTGCTCCTTCTTGTGCTTACTGTGTCAGTGATTGACCTATTAGATCGACAGTCAGTTGCTGTCAGTATCTTAACAAATGACAAAGAGTAGAGTACTTTATAGATGTGATAGTTGAGTAGACACAAGTATCTTCTTTTAAGAAGGCTATGTAGTAAGTCTCATTTATTTATTTATTGACTGATTTATTGCTCTTTGATCACTATGAAAGTCTGAGTAAGTGCCCATTTTTAGTGAAGGCCCAGGGAGAAAAGCTCAAAGTATTATAAAAATAATTTAAGAAAAATAATTTTACAGTCTTCAAAAATAAATAGAAAAACATTTACAGTTTAAGTCCAAATTAGACATAATGTGAAAACATTGCTGAAGAATAGATAGGATTTATATGGCAATGATTTAAAGTTTTAGCCTGCTTCTAGAGAAAACAAAGGAAAGTTGGTATAATACAAACAAGAACTGTAGTATGAAGTAAGAGAAAAAAACAGGGTTATAGCATGTTTAAAAAGAGAGTCGGGAGAGAAACTGAAGTAAGGAAGTGAGTGACGAAGGGAGAGTAGAAAGGTGTAAGGTATGAACAGGCACTTGTTTGTATTTACGGACATAATTTACCTTGAGGCTGAGCTAGAACAGAGCCTGATTTTGGCTAGGAAGTATTTCAGAATAGTTTTAAAGAACTGGAGAGAGGGTATTGACCTGATGGATACAGGTAAGGAGTTCCAGGTGTTAGCAACATGGTATGGGTACAGACCGTGCTGATCAGATTTGATAGGTTTGTGGACAGAGAGGAGTTTTTGGTCATTGGATCTTATTAACAAATTGGAAACATAGTTGCACAGAATGTTATTCAGTGCTGAACAAAAAGATGGATGCCGAATAATTTTATAGGCACTAAGAAGCTGTCTATATGTTAGTTGATGGGATAGATCTAACCAATTTAGGCTTTTTAACGCTGTACAGTGGTACGTTCTGAAAAATGTAATTGCTTCAAATTTAGCCACTTTATTATATTACTGTTCAAGTTTTGATTTTCGGGATGCCTGAAGGTTAGTAAGGATGGGAGCACCATAAACTAGTGAGGAGAGAAGGTGAGTAGAAGCAAGTGTGGCTTAGTTGTATTAGTGAAAATGATTTTGGCTCTGTAAAGCATCCCTAGTTTTTGGTGAAATGTTTATGCAATTTTGTATGTGCAGGTCAAATTTAAGATTATCATCCTCTATCATCCCTAATAATTTGCTATGACAAATGACTTCAGTGGTTGGATTGTTAAGAGAGGATTTTAAGGTTTGTTTTTTTCATGAGAGAGGAATCGGGGGAAGAAAATAAGTAATTTTTTGGATTGAGCATGAGTTATGAGTTTACAAAGTCAAGCTTCAGTATTTGTTTGGGAGATGTGCCATGTTGTTAGATTTGCATATGTGAGTCATCTGCATTTTGTATTATGAAGGCATGTTGTGTGGAAGTGCGGAGAGTGCTGGTGAGAAATGTTAAAAAATCACTTTGTTTGTATCCCACCCACTTCATCTTCAGGCCATCCAGCATTTTTTTCAGCAGTCCCTTTATCCTATTGAAGACCTGTACTGGTCACCTGCCAACTTTCCCTGGAAACTTGGTGTGTGTGACACATGTATATAGCTAGCATTGCTGAGAGCTTTCTTCATTTGTTCATTTGTTCGTGCCACTCAGTGCAGTGGTACTAGAATAATTTCATCTGCATCATGGCTTATATCTTCTGACATTATAGTAACAACAAATACATAAAATGGATATTTTTTCTCCTTTATTAAAAAATAGAATATCAAGGAGGTCAAAGAGCAATAAGAAAAAGGATATCATTCTTAACAATATATTGGTGCTTTCCTTGTTAAATATCAGTTATCTTATCTTTTTATGTTTTTTTTTTTTTTTTTACTCCCCCCCCCCCCCAAGGGTTTGCCATTCCACAACATTTGTTCTACCAGAACAGAAAGTGTAAGGTGGTGAGAATTGACAGATGTAATTTCTTGTAGCAAATGGTGATGGTATAAAGAAATGTAAATCAAACGATTCTACCTTTACTGAGGGTTATGCTAGTATTCAGACAACTCGCAAATGTGGGATTTGAAGCTAAGACGTAAGAAGTGGCTATCCGGGTTCCTATCAGAAGACCAAAGACTCACTTTGTTGAATGCGTCTTGATCGAACTTCAAATGTCGAAAATGCAAAATGACGAAGCGGCATATAAGCAAATTCTTTCCCTGGGAAAGAAGTTGCTTGGCCGCTTCTGTCACTTTGCCGTTGCCGAGTTGGTATATTTAAGTAGAGGGCGTGTGGGGGGCACAGCCCCCCACTTTATGTAATGTTTGAATGTTTTTTTTGGGAACATGTTCTGGTAGTTCGATGTGTTTTGAATTCAAACTTTTGAGTTCGATATAACAACTTTCGATCATTTGATCGTTCATTGTTATAATATAGACCCGGCTATCCCAGGGGCAAGCTACTAGGTGGTGTGATGAGCATTGTCGAAGTGTTGATTAGTCCCTTAAACTTAAAAGCATTATAAGTAAACATTCAAGCAATGAGACCACAGTCAGTATTTGTGAGGAGCTGTAAAAAAAAGCTGTTTTTTTACAATTTAAAAAGTTCTTTGTGTTGTTTGTTTGGAGGATTATGGGGATATTGCTCATGGTACCAACCAACTTTACTACAGCTGTTATTATTTTAAGACATAACCTTTTATAGAAAATAGGTCATATATCAGCAGCAGAGAAAGAAAAGAGTCACAGAAGACCCAAGAAGTTTCCAGATGTAAATAATGGCGGTAACAAGCCCACAGTTCTATTCAGCAGGATAAAATATTCAGCTGTAACAACTACTGACAGTCTCAACCTTAGCCTAGTATGATGATTTTACAATTTTAAAACCCAGCAATACAAAATAAGGATGCCAAGAGAAGTAGTGTCTATGGAGTACCCCATAGAGTTTTTTTAAAACCAGGTGTACCAGGGCCCGTTACATGTACCACAAGATATTGATTTTGTCTGTTTTTTCAAGTAGTGCAAGAGTTACAAGACAGAAGAGCAATGCTGCTGCATCCCTTTCCAGATGAAGAGACAAGGCATTCTTTTCAAGGTTATTTCAGGTATAAGGAGGAGTGCCAGTAGAAACCCATTGCAGATCTCACAAACCTGAAACATTTCATAAAACTACATTTTGGATGTTGAATTTTCATACATTGCTTCCTATGCTAAGATAGAACCTTTTTTAGTATCTCTGAAAATTCAGGATTCGTACTTGCCCCTTCACATTCACAAAGCTCAAATGTAGTGCCTCACATTTTGTAATGGAGACTTCATCTTTGAATTTATCTACTTGCCATTTGGCTTTTTGCTAGTTTATCAAATGCCATAGTTCCATTGTTTGCATATATTAGTTTAATTTAGATGTACATTTATTTACATCTGGACAGTTGTACTACACATGTAGACACTATTCAGAATTTGAACATCAGTTGTGGATGTTAAATTCAAAGGGTGCGGCTGCGGGAATCAGTTGAGTGGGTAGGATTAACTAAAATGGGATGGGGTCCGATTATGGCAAGTCAGTGACTGCTTAGCTGTAATTAAAGAAAGCTAGGTTCAGTCACTTTCATCCACAAATAGCCTTAGTACCCACTTTGTTGAATGTACAGCCTCAGATATCTTATTGAGATCAAATAAAAATGGTAATCACATTAATGTATTTCAGCTTGTTGTGCTCACCCACATACTAGCCCTGCTAAGCCAGATCAACAACTCCTTAACTGTGACCAAATGAATCAAATGACAGTAAGGACAGTGTCTTCCACAGACTGCTGCCTTTGTATGCAATGGTTACAATCAGTATATTGACAGTGTACACTTCAGATGTCTGATTGTGATGAAATTAATGAATACATTCACAAATAATAACTGCAGTATTGTATTTCAGTTCAGTGCTGTCAAACGCATATAGAATGAACCACATAATATTCACATATTGTATTTCTGCTCACTGTTGTCAGACATACAGTGCAATACATTGCAGTGCAATACATTGCAGCCCCTATATACACATCTGTATGCGCTTGCACACACACACACACACACACACACACACACACACACACACACACACACACACACACACACACACACATATTCGGGTATAATTTAATAAAAAATACATGCCACTCTACACGCTGGCTGGAAGTGGCAACCTCAAAATCATACAGAGTACTATTTCATTACAAAAAAATGAGTAAAATAATTTTCCCACACTTTCCTAATCAGAATCCATTCTCAAGTGTTCACTTTTAGTGCAGCATGAGCCAGTGAGAAAGGCTGCCCACTGTGTTATCTAGCAGCTGAAACAGCCACTGAAATGTCACCTGTATTCCTACCCAAAATTGCAGTAAAACTTAAAATAAGGAGTAAAGTGAACCAGTTCAACTGTATCTCACTGCCAAATTTATTCAAAATAAAAGACGAAAAACATATGAGATCAAGCTCTTTCGTCTGGATCAGTACCAGGCTTTTTCAAGATGAGTTTGCACTCACAAAAACACAGATTTATATACTACAAGTAATAATATCACATGATCAAATGTGTTAACAGCTTAGTTGATAGGCAAATAAATTAATAGGCAAATACATTGTTAATTGGTAACCTAGTGCAAACAGAACCACTGAGCCATGCTCTTAAAAAATTGTAAGCCATGCAGTGATAAAAACACTTCTGTAGAACAATAAAATGTTAAAAAACATTAAGAAACATTGATAAACATTAAAAAACATTGAAAAACATTAATGCATCATTAATCAATCCTAAAAATCTTTTTTTTAAATCTATGTTAAAGTGGGTAAATGAATAAATAGAACCTATAAAATCACAGTGTGTGTGTTCAATACACTTTTTTACTTTTTTAATTTCCTTTTCAAACTCCTATTTACACTTTGACAGTGGTCATCCTTTTTATCAGAAAAAAGGCATAGTAAAAGGACAGTTAATACATGCCTCAAGAATGTGTAGTACGGGTGAATTTTTTCTAGAAGAGGTGGATCTATTAAAGCAGCTATTTGGAGAAAGAAGGTACCTGGCACTTTTGGTTGATGAGTTAGCCAAGGAGGTCATTGCGGGTAGGCACGATGTATATTCCCCTTTGTTGGGGAAAGGGACAACACAGAATATTGGTTCAAAATCTTTGGGGAAGTTTGATTCTCACAATAGCTTTGTGTACACTTTTTCAAAGGATTCTTCCCAGGTAGAACAGTCAATTTTAAGATTTTGGCCTATTCTGAAACAGCATGAAGAGCTCAAGCAAATAATCAATGAGCGTCCCTCATTTGTTAGAAGGAAGGACAGGAATCTCAAAGGGTTATTTGAAGGGAAACCTAGAGTAGGTGGTAAGTGAATTTGCCCCAAACCTGGGACCTACAGTTGTGGAGCATGCAAGCAGTGCACCTATGCGGTAAACGATAGTGTATTATTCATCCCGTCAAGAAGATTTAAATTTAGGGCTGAATATTACTATAACTGTGGGGTGAAGGGTGTTGTGTATTTGGGTTTTTGTATACAATGCTGTAGTTTCTATGTGGGTAAAACCGAGAGAACCCTTAGAAGAAGGATTTACGAGCATTTATATGAAATTTCTAAAAAGAAGGACACTAATGCTTTCTACAAACATCTTGGCACATGTCCTAACATGCAGTTGAGATTTATGGTTTTAGAGCAAGTTCTGCAGGACAGTAGAGGAGGGGACTGGGAGGCCCGGCTTGAGTATAAGGAGCTGTTGTGGCAACTTAAACTGAATGCCACAAACCCCCCAGGCCTGAATGACAGTGTCAGCATTGCTAGTGTCCTTAAATTAAGAAGGGCTAAATTATAAATTATAAAATTATAATTTATAAAACTACAGTTTTTATGGCTGAGTCCATTTTATACAACAGATAGTTTTATTTATTTATCAACTAATAAATTTCATCACTTTTTGTAGGCATTTTTTGCATAAAGTGTATTGAACACAGACACTGTAATTTTATAGGTTCTATTTATTCATTTACCCACTTTAACAGATTTTTAAAAAAAGATTTTTAGGATTGATTAATGATGCATTAATGTTTTTCAATGTTTTTTAATGTTTATCAATGTTTCTTAATGTTTTTTAACATTTTATTGTTGTACAGAAGTGTTTTTATCACTGCATGGCTTACAATTTTTAAAGAGCATGGCTCAGTGGTCCTGTTTGCACTAGGTTACCAATTAACAATGTATTTGCGTATTAATTTATTTGCCTATCAACTAAGCTGTTAACACATTCGATCATGTGATATTATTACTTGTAGTATATAAATCTGTGTTTTTGTGAGTGCAAACTCATCTTGAAAAGGCCTGGTACTGATCCAGGCGAAAGCGCTTGATCTCATGTGTTTTTCGTCTTTTGTTTTGAATAAATTTGGCAGTGAGCTACAGTTGAACTGGTTCGCTTTTCTCCTTTGCTCTGGATTTTGGTATTCATTGGTTTGCAGTTTTTTTTGGTTTCTTAAAATAAGGAGTAATCACCATATTCTCAGTGGGATGTACATATTAATGCTGGATTGCTTTAAAAATAACCCAGCCAAGTCTATTGACTTTTTTCTACTTCTATTTTTAAGACAAAACAAATAATTAATACAATAAGACCTTTCTCTGATTCCTTCCTTGATATGAAAGAATTGTGTCCTAACCAAATTTCAAAATATGTAGGTCTCTCCTTTGTTCTTCCTCTAGTAGTTCAGATATTGAGAGCAGACTTACAATAGTTGTCTTTTTGGACCCTACTTTTATCATCTTACGTTTCAAGGCCTATGGATTCCAGCACAAATAGATTACGTCGAAGGAACTGGTTGATTTTTTTGACAGTGAAATAATTTAAAATGACCTTCAAAGCAGGGGTCCTTTAGGTAGCAGTGGACAATACAGCAGCCATGTGTATGAAATGTATAGAAAACAATCCCTGTCTATACCTGGGTTGTGTTTACCATACCTTCAGACCATTTGGCAACTGAAGGGGGTATTTCTTTATTTGTTGGTTTCTGGGAATTGGGCTAAAATTGGCAAACTGAGAGCCTTATACTCCATGTTACACTAAGTAGGACCAACTGTAAGTTTGTAGCCTGTTATGAGACTGTCTTTATGTCTCCTGAGTACGATGTAAGATTCCTAACTGAACTTAGACAATAGACAATAAACTAAAATTTGACATTCACATATCCATGACCATAAAAAAAGTCCACAAAAAACTCGGAGCGTTATACAGATATAAGCAACTTCTCACCAAAGCACCAAAGATTTCAATAGCAAATTCCCACCTTATCTCCACCCTACTTTATGCCTCTCCCAATATATACCAACCTAAGGCAATGCGATCTAAACAAGCTAGAGACCTGCTACAACAAAATCGCCAAATTCGCCATAGGGGCATCCTACCGTAGTCACCACTGTCTCTCACTTGCTGCACTGGTCTGGCTTGAACTCCCTCACCTCCTTCAATGATATCAACTCTCACTCACCCACAAACTAGTAAACCATCCACTAAATGTCCCATCCCTCCAGAATATACTCCAACCCTATCGCACCACCAGACCACTAAGATCCAGCAACAAAAATCACTTGCAGATCACTAAAGCCAATAACTCTGCTGGTGAAGCACTATTCTCTTGCACCATAGCCAAATTATGGAACTCCCTCCCACCCACAATTACCTCCATACCATCATGCACCCACATCAAAATTTTACTAAAAGGGCACCTAAAAACATGCTGGCTATGCCCTTGCAACTCGCACTCTAATATCACCCACCCCATCCAACCACTACCTTTCTTTCCACTCCACTAACTACCTTGATTATAGCAAGCTCAGATGCTCATAAGCCTAGTACTTATTATACAACAGGAACTTCTTATTGTAACATTTGCTAATGTCTGTTATGTACTTCACAGATAAAGATTCTAGTTGTCTACTGATGTACTATGTTCTTCATCTGTAAATATGTTGCAAGTAATTGCTATGTTAAATTGTTAATCGCTATGTAATCCAGTGTAACTACTGTCTGTTTATTTTAACTATGGAGCTTTTCTCCCCGGGCTTCTGCTGAAAATGGACCTACGTCCAGACGGATACTCCCGGTCAACAAATATAAATAAATAAATAAATAAACTGTACTTGATAACTCCGGATAAACAAGAACTCTATTATTTTGGAAGACCACTCAGTAAACTGGAGTACCTATACTTCCAGTGCAGGAGATGCCCAAAAGTTCTTTGATTTAATAAGCAAAAAATCTCTTGACCAGATTATTTATAAGCCCATAACAGTGCATAATATTCTTGACCTGGTCCTTACAAATAAAGCTTCTTGATGGACTATTCCTATGGCATCTCATTCCCTGTTGAAGTCAGATCGTAAGCTACTGACTTTCACATCTCTAAATCCTGTCCAATCACTGTCTTAGAGTTCAAGGATTTCAAATGTACTGACTTCATCAAATTTTATGATGAAGTTTTAAAATTCACTTGTAGCAGCATCAGCTCCAATGTTGCCACAGGCCAGGTAGCTTCACAAAGGAGCTATGTGCTCACTTAGATAAATGTATAAAATAATAAGTCCCAACCAGATCTAACTGTAATGGGTAATTTTAAAAACAGTCTACTTTGGTGATTCACCAACATAAATAAACTCTGCAAAAGAAAAAAAAAACTCATTCAAGTATATAGCACATCAAAAGGTTAAAATACTAAGGATAATATCAGAAATATGATTAAAACCTGAAAATTATTATTAGGTCTACCACATCAGCCCATTAACTTTGTTTAGCATCTGACATTTTCAAGATACATGCAAACAAACTCATTACATAATTTTAAAAAAACAGTCTACTTTGGTGATTCACCAACATAAATAAACTCTGCAAAAGAAAAAAAAAACTCATTAAAGTATATAGCACATCAAAAGGTTATCATACTAAGGATAATATCAGAAATATGATTAAAACCTGAAAATTACTATTAGGTCTACCACATCAGCCCATTAACTTTGTTTAGCATCTGACATTGTCAAGATACATGCAAACAAACTCATTACATAATTTTAACCCAGAGATAGCTATCCAGAGTCTACTTATCCTTGAATCTCTCAAACTCTATCATCATTAAAGATCTTTTAATGAAGGTGCTTTCTAAGACCAAAAATACTTCCTTTGTGGAACCTGTTAATACACCTTTCCCACCACTGACCACAGGAATTATAGTCCCAACAATCTAACAAATCTTATTCACAAAGCCATGGAACATATTACAGATGACCTTATAAACTTTGTTATTAAAAATGTCATCAGACTAGACCTTCTGCAGTTTGGCAAGGGTAGATGCTGTCTAATAAATATGGTTAACTTTGAAAGGGTAACCCAGGCTGTCAACAGCAGTCATACTGTCAGCTTTGCATTCATTTATCTGCCCAAGGCATTGGCGAACACCCGTCATTCTAGTATAATTTGTAAGCTCAGTGCATTAAAAATAGATCCCTGTGTAGTAGAATGTGTAGCAAATTGTCTAAAAGACAGAACCTACACAGTACAGTAAGTGAATGCATCATCCGAGTGTGTGGAGGTGACTAGCTATGTCTCACAAGGCTCAGTGCTGTGATCTCTTTTGTTCAGGATTTCCATTTCTGATCTCTAAACCATAAACAAAATGACTTTTGGCTAATGAGTCTTGAAAAATGACAGCAAATTGGGAGTCACTGTAAGTTCCCCTCTGATGCCAAAACATTTTCAGTAAGAACTTACATTCATAAATACCTGGAGTACTAAAAATGTGCACAAATTAAATGCAGAAAAAAAGTTCAATATTGTCAAACTTGGCAGACACTCTCTGTTCCTGGTATACAGAGTAAACAATACACTACTTCAAAATGAGAATGTTGTTGGTGACCTTTAAATTTGAGTTGATAATTTAATCTCCTTTGAACATCATGTGATGACAATGGTCAGGATGCTTTTCTACTTAGCACAGCTAATTGCCAGATGAATGTCATCCAGAGCTAAAGAAGTCATTGCCTCTATATTCAGCATTAACTCTTCCAATTGTAGAGTAAAGTGACCCCCTTTGCAATATACCACATTAGACAAGTCAGGGAATTAAATAGATCCTTAAGGCTCCTAGCAGAGATCTTCACTGACCTAAAAATCTTGAGCTGTCAGGAAAGACTCGGAAGTATTGTCTGTTTATTCAGTATCTTACAGCCTCCTGTGAGGATACATGTACCTTGCCATTATGAGACCCAGTGGTTTTGGATGTTTTGTGTCTATACAAATCAACTAGACTATAATATGGAGCTAAATTTTCAGATAAGAAAAACAGTGGAGAAATATACCCGACATGCAGCACTTGCCACAACTCTGAAATAGACTCCCTCCTGCAAAATAAGAAGTGTGATGCATGTCTTTCTTCAAACAGAACCTGTGTGATTTGACGCATGTTCATAAATTCTCCCTGGGCTTGTGGTCTAAGGTCAGTATGGTCACAAGACTTAATTGCCTGAATTTACTATAATTTATATGATAGCAAACAAGGTGCTTACCCATTCTTAGCATTTTTGCAGACATACACTCATATTCTGAGATCAGGCTATGTAAATAAACTTTTCCTTGCAGGTCATTTACATTCCAAGCCAAAAGAATACAGTTGCATACATTGTAATGAAAGGGGGTTGCCATAAGCCATGAGTGGAAGCTAGATACACAGACCATTCTTGTGAATGCAAGAATGTGGAATCTTCCAGAGGTAGATTTGTTTACTTGTCCAATGTACCATCAACTTCATGTTTTGCTCCACATATCTTCTCAACTTAGTCGTTTGTAAATATTTCTTGTTTCTTTTTATCTTTAAACTGTTACTAAAAGAAAATAACCTGAGTAGCTCATTGAGTCATGTGCCTGTAGTTTAGTAGTAGCACATGGTACAGAGCATTGTTGTTAATAGGCCTCTTTCTCAGGTCCAGGAAGACTTGCTGTCCCAGCAAGACAGGAATATTCAACAGATGTACTTCTGTTCATATGCTTCAGTATTCATAACACGAGGGGGAGCGCCTCCAGCTGACTCGTACGTCCAGCCAGTATACCAAAGTCTAAATTCTACTGCAAGGTACTTGTGACTGTGCACATCACTCAGCATGCATCAGCCATAAAGAGACGTTTGGTATAAAGCGGATGCCAGCATGTACCTACCTCAGAACTTTTCTGCCGCCTGTCCAACTGCAAGCTGTGGTTGTTGCTTGTCAGAGAACTCTTGTTTGTGCTCCAGATAAGTACCCCGTTGTTTTTTGTTGTTTTTTTTTTCATTTGGCTACTGTGTTGTTTTTTTTTTTGTTGTGAGTGCATGTCAGCTAGGATGGGCAAGTGTCAGTGTGGAAGGCATATTCCACATAAAGACTCCCATGAGCTTTGCTTATTTTGCTTAGGTCCAGATCATAATCACATCCTGTGCTTTCTGCAAGGCCTTTGTTCCTAAACCCTCCATAGCTGCCTAGCATCCCTTAGGTTGTATTTACAGGATCAGCACCTGGAGCGCTTAGCTCGAGACATGGAACCAACGTCGGGCCCTTGAGAAGAGCTGCAACTCAAGAAGGTCAAAAAGCTTCAGCTTGATGCTGCTCCCTCTACTCCAGGCTTCCCTCCTGAGGCTGATGTAGGCCCGGAGACTGCTGCAGAATCTGCAAAGCCTCGTTCAACTGGTACCATAGTGGAAGCCATCAAGGAATTTGTAGGCATGTCCCAGAGGGATTCACAGTCGTCCGATTTGGGGACCTGGGGGGAACCACAGCTGATTATCTCTGAAGGCCTGTGTGGCATCACGCAGATTGTTGTACATGAAGATGTTCCTACAGATGTTGTGGAATGCCACCTGATGTCAGGCCCTCCTACCTTTCATCACCTGGCTTCAGAGGCTCCATAAAAGAAGAAACTAAACACTAAACATGTTTCTCTGGCTCCTCAGGACCAGGCTTCTGATCAAACTCCTGACTGGCAGGCCTTTACCCAAGGCCTCTTTAATGCCTTCATGGCCATCCACCAGATGTCAGCCACTTCTTTTCCAGCACTGGCCCTTTCTCCTTCTACCCATCTGAAGAGGCCTGTAGAGGATGTCTCTTCTAAGGAGGATGATTCGTCAGGCGGTGAATCTCTGCCTACTCTACTCAAATTACTTCTCCTCAGAGTTATGCCTCCTCAGAGGAGGAATCTAATGGTTCAGATCCCCCTGGGGAGGATATTTTCTATGGAGAGACCATTTTGAAGATGAAGGACTTCTTTAAGTGGGATTGCTGCCAGGTTTCTGAGATTCAGAACCCGGTACTGTGACCTCCTACAGATGGAATCCCCTAATCCTTCAGCCATCCATCCAGTCTTGCTGGTCTTCTTGGATGCTTTTACTGCAGCTTCCAAGTCCCCAGACTCCCAGCCCCCAGCTCCCAAGCACCCTTACAGAATTACAAGGTGCCTGAGGATGGCAAGTTCCTTTTTAAGGCCTTTAGAGCAATGAATTATCAGACACACATGGCCATATTTTCCCTGGCTCTTATGGCTGAGGCACTGAAACTCCTGTCAAAGTTTCCAGATTCTCCCAACAAAGCCAAGCTTTCCAGCATTCTTAATTCCTGCTCCCAGGTTACCAGCCACTCCATCAAATGTAGATGTTCTTCATGTTTCACTGTTGCAGTCATTACACTTGGGTTATCCTGCTGGCAGGCTACCCTCAGTCAGCCTGAATTCAAATGTCTAGGTCCGGCGTCGGTTGCTGTTGCCTCTTCCCTGATGTCAGTGCGCCATAGGTATAAAAGATGCATCCGACGCCATTTTCTTTGGTCTTTCTTGCCGCACGGTGCCTGAAGCATAAGCAGTTCGCAAGTGCTGGTTGGCCGACTCCTGAGATTTTCGTGTTCGAGTTTCAGATCTGAAGTATTCATTAAAAGCTAAGTTCCTCGTTGGGGAAACTTTTTTCTTGCTCCAGACAGATGTCAGAAAAAGTTAATAATTGTATTTCTTGTGGGAAGCAAATACCTCATAAGGACTTTCATTCTTACTGTATTCCTTGCCTAGGCCCTGACCACGACGTTGCTAGTTGTCGGTTTTATGCTAGATTTAACCAACGCACTATTAAGCGTCAGTGCAATTTTGCATTTCACTATTTTGGTAGAAGATTTAATTATACGATGTCGTCAGATAGCCTTCCGACTACCGGAATTCACAAGAAACGCAAAGAAAAGGAAAAAGACAGGCATCCGAGGTCCAAAACCAACAATGAGGCTTCTTCTAAGCCAGTCGCCGGTTCGCCGGTTCTCAGTAAGGCGCCTTCGCAGCCCCTGACGCCTGCTACTTTAGACCCGCAGGCCGCTACCGACTCCCACGTGAAGTCAACTAGGCCACTGGAAGCTCAAGGTATTGGGCCTTCGGAGACTATTCCCTCAGATGGGTCTGGAGCCGCTGAGCAGGCATCGGCTTCTGAGGGTGTTTTCAGACCTACTCAGTTGTACATTAAAATGACTTCAGCTTCAAAAGCAAAGGATAAAGCACCTTTAAAGACAAAGAAACAAGTACAACAGCCTCATGGACAGGCCTCCATGCCCAAAAAACAGATGCTCAAAATGGCCAAAGACCTAATTACTTTGATCAGGGGTTCCTATCCCCCACCAGATAAAAGGCAAGAGACAGAATATGAATCTTCAGATCAGGTTTCCATTTCATCTGATTCCTCTTCTGATCAGGAATACTCTCTCCCTCCCTATGAGGATTTTGATGCTGAAGAATCTATCCCTTCAGCCTCCCCCCCTGAGTATTACTCTTTTGGGGAAACTTTGCATACCATCAGGGAGCATTTCCACTGGGAGAGCCAAGATTTTTCAGAATCTAAGAAAAGGCTCAGAGACTTCCTTTTACTACCACAACACAGGCCCCTAGCTATTCCACCTGTGTTAGACATTGTAGATGATGTATTTTCAGAGTCCAGTCTGACCCCTGACTCTTTACCTCCAGCTCCTGTTAAGCTGGACAGGTACTACAGGATTCCTGACTCTCATAAATTCCTTTTCAAAAACCCTGCTGCTAACCCAGAAACTATCTCTCACGGTCCTAAAGGGGTCAAGGCTTCCACTGCAAAAAACCCTATCCCCCTCTGATAGGACTCTAGGGCACTGGACAGATGGGGAAAAATATTTACACTTCTGCTACCATGGCTATAAGGGCTTTAAATTGTCAGTTTCATATGCTCAAATATCAGCAATATATTATGTCACTGCTTAAACAGAAAATGTTGATAAATTCTGAATATGCAGAAAACAAAGAAATGCAGGATTTATTGCATGCGGCTGAACAAGTTGGAAAGCATACTTTGCAATGTGGTTTTGATTCTTTGGAGGCCTCCTGCAGGGCCGCTGTTATGGGTTCTGTCATCAGGCAGCATGCTTGGTTAAAGGAACAAAATCTGCCTGATCATGTCAAAGCAAAATTATTAGGTGCTTCATTACAGCATGATACCTTGTTTGGTGTTTAAGCAGAAGAGGTGTTAAAGAATATGGAGGACAAGGCTAAATATGTGCAAACAGTTAAAGATTTCTTACAGGTACAGCCTCCAAGATTTAGCAGACACTGGCCTACAAAGAATTGGTCCTTTAAGGTGTCAGACAGACCTCAGAGGGGCAGATACAGACGCCCAAGAGGCAGATCCCAGCCCCAAGGTTCGTACAGGTCTAAACAATGGGGTGCTTCTACCTCCGAAAGTGAAGAAGGCAAATCACAGCCATACAGGAAACAGTCCCAATGACTTCCCCCTGCCTGCACCAAGCACTTATCTTCTGGCAGCACCTTTAGGGGGAAAACTAGCACTTTTTTCACAAAATTGGCACATTATAACACAGGACAAATGGGTCCTAGACATAGTGTCGCAAGGCTACAAATTTCACTTCCATAACCTGCCAAGGGCAAACGGTTGACCAGACCTGCCAAATCATCAATGTGCAGAGGCACAAAAGCAATTCTCATCCCTCATGGACATGAGAGCCATTCAACTAGTACCAGAGCAAGAGCAGGGACGAGGATTTTATTCAAGACTGTTCTTGGTACCAAGAAAGGACAAGACCTGGAGACCAATACTGGACCTATCTATTCTAAACACATATCTGAATATACCAAAATTCAAAATGTTGATTCTACAGCAACTTCTGCCTATGCTGGGCAAGAAGGCTTGGCTTGTGACTTTAGACCTAAAAGAGGCATACCCGCATGTCCCAGTCAGACAAACATGCAGAAGATACCTCAGATTCAAAGCTGGCTCAATGCACTACCAATTCTGTGCACTGCCCTTTGGCTTATCTACTGTGCCCAGGGTCTTCACAAAGTGCCTGCAACCAGTAATTGCATTCTGCAGACAAAGAGGAATACAAATATATCCTTACTTGGATGACTGCCTCATTCAAGCAGAGAACAAGGACATTCTACTACAGCATCTGGCATTTGTAAAGAGATTTCTAACAGGCCTAGTGTACACAGTCAACAAAAAGAAATCAAAACTAGTACCCTCTCAAGAGATAATATTCCTGGGTGCAAGCTTAAAAACAACTGCCCAGATGGCTTATTTCACGCCAGACAGACAAAGGCAACTGACTACCTATTTCAACCTGTTGGCAACAAAGGCCCAGTTATCTGCAAGAAAAATTCTGCAGGCTTTGGGCTTCATGGCTTCCTGCATTCTACTAATTCCATATGCGAGACTGCGTATGAGGAAACTTCAGTGGTACCTAAAAAGTGTTTGGGCTCAACATTGCCACAGCCTGGAAATAATAATTACCCTCATTCCCTGCCTGCAACAGGAGTTTTGATGGTGGGCAAAGGCTTGTCACTAGAACAAGGGACAGCCATTCACCTTACCCCTAGCCAGGCAGACATTAACAATGGATGCATCAGATTATGCCTGGGGGGGCACACATGGCAGGAAGATGTATTCAAGGCACATGGCCCGCAAACCAAATGCATCTACATATCAATCAAAAAGACATGCTAGCTGTTCAGAATGCCCTGACAGCCTTCAAGGACCTACTTCATCCGGGACAATTACTGATAAAGACAGACAACACCATGGTCATGTGGTATATAAACAAGCAGGGAGGCACTCATTCTTACCCCCTTTGCAGTCTAGCCATGACTTTGTGGGACACAGCATTGACTTACCAAGTACATCTGCAGGCACAATTCCTGCCAGGAAAGATAAATACTCTGGCAGACGAACTAAGCAGAAACCTTATTGATCCCCACGAGTGGAAATTGGATCCACAAGTCTTCAGCATAATAGCAAGGAAATGGGGACGCCCGGATATAGATCTATTTGCCTCTCCTCACAACTACCAAATAAAAAGATTCTGCACAAGAACTTATCACAGACAAGCATGGAAAGTGGACACACTATCTTTCAGCTGGAAAAACTTAGAAGTATATGCCTTTCCTCCTTTGCCTCTCCTCCCCAAGGTACGCCTAAAGGTCAGACAAGAGAAGCCAAAGATGATACTGATTGCCCCAGACTGGCCCCGCCAGTACTGGTATCCAATCCTAAGGAACTTGTCTCAATGCCCGGCTTGGACCTTGCCTCAGATACCTCATCTACTATCCCAGCAAAGCAGTCAAATACTGCACAGCCAGCTAAAGACATTAAACCTGGCAGCATGGCGGATAATGTAGTCATACAAAATGTGCCTCTCACTAAAGCTGTGATGGATGTAATTTTGGAGGCTAGAAGGCCTAGTACCAGAAAATCGTACGCTGGAAATGGAAGTGATTCTGTGCTTGGAATCAGGCACAAGGAATTGACACAGCTGTACCAAATATTCATCAGATTTTGCAATACCTAACTGAGATGCTAGACAAAGTCCTATCCTTTTCATCAATTAAAATTCATGCCTCTGCCATTTCGGCTCATTACAATACAGAGCCACCTATCTTTTCTCATCCTTTGTTAAGGCAGTACCTCAGAGGAGCCAAAAACTTAAGGCCTTCAAGGAGATCACCAATACCTGCATGGGACCTCAATTATGTCTTGGAAAAACTCACCCTGCCTCCTTTTGAGCCAGCCGCTACAGCTGATCTAAAGTTTTTATCTTGGAAAACAGCTCTGCTCCTAGCAATAACCTCTGCAAGACGAGTCTCAGAGTCTGCAGGCACTCATGGCTTTGGAACCCTTTATCATTTTTTATCCAGACAGGGTTTCTCTGAGATCAAACCCGACATTTATGCCTAGGTAGTGTCCAGTGTGGCCCTTAACCAAACTATTCATCTGCCTACTTTTTATGCAAACCCACAGAATAAGGGGGAGATAATTCTGCATTCTTTGGACGTACACAGACAGCTACACTTCTACTTGAACAGAACCAAAGCCTTCAGGAAGACAGAGCAACTACTAGTGGCATATGCTGCAGGATCACAAGGAAAGGCTATTTCAAAGCAGACTATTTCAAAGTGGATAGACCACTGCATTCGTTTCTGCTATTCACAACATGGCAAGCCAGTGCCTAAGGGCATTAGGCCACATTTGACCAGAGCAGCAGCCACTTCAGCAGCCTTCCTCAGGGGAGTACCAACCAAAGACATTTTAGAGGCTGCTACCTGGAGTTCAGTGCACACCTTTACAAAACACTATCATTTACTACTCTACTCTAAATCCAGGGCAGGCTTTGCCACTGCAGTTCTGCATGGCCTCATAGCCGCTCCTAATGCTATCTAGCTCCAGCCTCCCAACCATAGCTTTGGGATTCAACCCAAGTGTAATGACTGCAACAGTGAAACACGAAGAACATAGTACAGTTGTGTACACTTACCACAAATGTAGATGTTCGAGTGTATTCACTGTTGCAGTCCAGGTTACCCACCCACCATCCCCCATTTCTTTGCTGGAACTTATCTGCACTTTAATCTATATAACCTATGTGGTGTATTTGCTTGTAGATAAAGGTATAATATATTTTGGAACATACATATTTTACTAGCATATTTTTAGCCTACCTTTTTGGGGGCACCTGACATCTGGGGCAAGAAAAACCTGAAGAAAATGGCGTCGGATGCATCTTTTATACCCCTGACGCACTGACGTCAGGGAAGAGGCGACAGCAACCGACACCGGACCTAGACTTTGGAATTCAGGCCGACTGATGGTAGCCTGCCAGCAGGATAACCCAAGTGTAATGACTGCAACAGTGAACACACTCAAACATCTACATTTATGGTAAGTGTACACAACTGTACTTTATGATGCATTGGAGGCTTCGGCTAGAGCTGCAGCTATGGGAGCGGTCCTGAGAAGGTATTCATGGCTTAGATTACAACCCTTACTGGATGATGTCAAAGCTAAGCTCACAGATGCCCCTCTGGATAACAAAGCCTTATTTGGCACTGCAGCTGAAAAGCTGTTTAAAACTCTTCAGGAAAAGGGGAAGAAACTCCTGGATTTAAAACACATTTGTCTTCCCTGTCCCCCACTTCCAGAGAAACTACCCACCCAGAACCACCTTTATTAGGAAGGTAACTTAATCTCTCCCACCCAAAGGTAAGAGGGATGCTAGGAGGCAGGCTCCTTCTAAGTTTGCTTCCTCCACCCCCTCTCAGAAACAGCCTTTTCAGGCCAAACTTGGTAGTCTGTGACTACTAGATCACAGATCCATCTACCCCCCTTTCTCTTCACCTCTCTTTCCCTCTCGGCTTGGAAACAGTTAACCCAGGACTCTTGGGTCCTTTCTATCATCGACCAAGTTTACTTCATGGTGTTGGAAACCCAACCTAGCTTCAAGAGAATCCCACAACTCCCACAGGATCAATTGGAAGTTTTTCCACTAGTCCTCTCCTCTCTTCTTTCTCAGGGCAGTATCCAGGAGGTGCCACCCAACCAAAGGTGAAAAGGATTTTACTCAGGGATGTTTCTGGTCCCAAGAAAGGATGACCCTTCACGGCCCATCCTAGACCTTTCCCATTTAAACACCTTTCTAAACGTTCCCACCTTTCGCATGCTGACCCTACCTACTGTACTCTTTATTCTTCCCCAGGCTGTCATGGTGTCACTGGACATAAAAGATGCCTACGTTCACATCCCCATTCACCAACAGTTCAGGAGATTTCTTTGCTTTTCTGTGGCTTCCTCTTATTTTCAATTTTGTACTGTGCCCTTTGGTCTATCTATGACACAAATTATTCAGCCCGTTATCGCCCCCTGCAGAGACTGTAGGGCATACAGGTATTTCCATATTTGGATGACTTATTCCTCCAGGCCCCATCTCCAGAAAATACTCATGGACAATCTTCCCTACACAGTGTCATGTCTGAGATGGCTAGGGTTTACCATCAACTTCGAAAAGTCTTCCCTGATCCCCTCCCAGGTTCATGTATTCCTGAGGTGCAGTATTCTAACAGGTGCAGTGATAGCTTGTTTTACTCCCAGAAAAGATCCGGTCTTTCACTTCCTATTTCCTGGACCTAGTACCACTTCAATCCCTAACCACCAGGGATTTCCTGTGCCTCCTGGGACTCATGACCTCAACTATTCCAATGCTTCTCTTTGCCAGACTATACTTGAGGAAATTCCAATGGTTCCTGAGAAAAGTTTGGAAGCAACACTCTCACCCTCTGGAATTTGTTGCCACCCCCCCCCCACCCTGTTTGACAAAGGAGTTAGAGTGGTGGATTTTCAAGGTCTCCAAAAATCCAGGCCTACCCCTTCAACCACTTCCACCGACCCAGGATCTGTACATGGATGTGTCTGACACAGGATGGGTGCTACTCTTGAAAACTGGAAGGTCAGGGATATGTGGTCCCCTCCTCAGACAAAAGAACACATTAGCATAAAGGAAATGAGAGCTTTGATCTTTGCCCTCAAAATCTTCAAGTCCAGGATTTCGCCAGGGGTTCTGAGGTGGTTCACAGACAATACCACAGCCCTCTGGTACATCAACAAGCAGGGAGGGACAAAGTCCTATATCCTCTGCAGACTGACATTATACACCTGGGAAGATAGCCCAGCAGAGTCTGGTTTCCCTCCAGGCTGTTTACATTCTCTCAGCTCAGAATGTGATGGCAGACTCTCTAAGCAGGACCATGACTCAATCCCACAAGTGGATGTTGAACAAGGATGTGCTTCTGGACCTTGTCCATTGATGGGGTATCCCTCAAATAGATCATTTTGCCTCCCATGAACAGACAGCTTCCCAAGTATTGTGCCAGGATTCCACATCCTGAGGCATGGGAGGTGGATGCACTATCTTTTCCATGGAAGGGGATGTTTCTGTATGCATTCTCCCCTTCCCACTCATTCAGAAGGTTCTGCTGAAAATTCAGTGGAACAACCACAAATCTTGCTGGTGACCCCCTTTTGGCCAAGATAGCTTTGGTTCCCCCTTCTCCTACATTTAACCAAGGGCAATCACTACAAGTTACCTCACAGGATGGACCTACTCACACAAAACATCCACAAATGTCGACACTAAATGTGACTCTGTGGGTGATAGGGCTTTAATTACCTTTAGACACCTTTACACTGAAGACATGCTGCAAGTTCTGCAGGAGGCCAGAAAACCCACTACTAGGAAATCCTATGTCTCCAAATGGAAGAGGTTTTCCTTCTGGTGTCTTAAAAAACACTTACAACACTGTCTGTCGAGGTGCCTTTGGTTTTGTCTCATCTGTGTGATTTAATGAAGAGTGGCTTATATTCCTCAGTCAAGGCACATCTGTTGCCATCTCAGCATGTTTGCCTATGTCTCCTCCCTTGGCTTCCAGGTTGGAAGTCAGACTGTTCCTAAAAGGTGTCCTTCACATTAGACCACCAAGGAAACCAGTGCTTCCTCCTTGGGGTCTCAGTTTTTTCCTGGAAAAATTTACCCTAGCCCCCTTCGAACCAGCAGTGTCATCCTCCTTGCAACACTGCACATGGAAAATGGCTCTCCTAGCGGCTATTACCTCTGGCAGAAGGATTTCTGAGCTGCAAGCCCTCATGGCCTCTTCTCCCTTTACTGTCTTTCATAGGGACAGGGTTTCTCTTCGGCTTAATCGATCCTTCATGCCCAAGGTGGTTAATGAGTTATCCTTGAATCAGGGTATCAGTCTTCCTACCTTCTTCCCATTTTCCCAATCCTCCAGTGAGAGGATTCTCCATACCTTGGATGTTCGTAGACAACTCAGCTACTACTTGTGCAAAACTAAGCCCATCAGTGAGTCTGACAGATTGCTTGTCTCCTATCACCCAAGGGCCCTGGGCCAGCCTGTTTCCAAGCAAACTATTTTCTCATGGATTTCTCAAACCATTTCTTTCTGCTACTCATCCAATAGAAAAGATCTGTCTTCTCCTGTAAGGGCACACTCTGCTAGGGCAGTGCCCTCTTCTGGGCCCTTCTTTAAAGGATTGAATACAACTCTTTCCTGGAGGCAGCTTACCGGGTCCTCTGTTCATATCTTCACCAAACAGTATAAACTGAATGTCATTTCCAGGTCAAGAGTGGGGTTTGCAAGAGCCATTCTCCATGTCTGCGTGGAAAATGTTTCATCTCCTCCTTCCAATTCCTCCTCTGCATGAGCTTTGGCATTCTCCCTCATGTTATAAATACTGCAGCATATGAATGGAAGGAAATAGAATAGTTGTGTAAAATCTTACCATAACCATAGATGTCCTTCTCTTCTATATTCTGCAGTATTGCTCTCTCCCTGCCTTCCCCCTGATGCTTGCCTGGTCCCTGGTTACATGTTTCTTCATTTTATCATACTGGTGGTTTGCAGCATTCAGTTTTGAGGGAAGTACGTGCTGATGTCTGCATTGCACCCCACATCTCTTTGTTGCCAACAAACACTGAGTGATGTGCACCATTGCATGTACCTTGCAAGAGCATTTAAACTTTGGAATACTGGCCAGACATATGAGTCAGCCAGAGGCGGACTCCTTCGTGTTATGAATACTGCAGCATATAGAAGAGAAGGACATCTATGGGTATGGTAAGGTTTTACACAACTATTCTGTCTTCTTTACTGGGGACCATGATTCATACCCTAGACTTCAGAGAGTTGCCTGTGGCCTTTTATCACTTCTTCTAGCAAGTGCAGGAGTGCATCCTTATTGAGCATGGTCTGACATCAGTAGTGGCCCTGATCCAGGCCTTTGAAGTTTCACTGGCACCATTAACAGGCAAGTCCCTGCTGATAGTGCCTTGCTACTCATTACATAGTGCATACCTGTTGCACATTCATCTTCGTGCACAATTTCCATCTGCAAGCACGTTTGTTACAGAGTGTAGAACTTGCCCTTCACAAAACACACAAAATAATACAGTCATCTATTTAGTATGCTCCCCTGCACCATGGATATGGAAATCCAACATCAAGTAGGGCAAAACAATATGGCTAACCAGTGTACAAATATCCCTTCATTTCCATGGCACCAGGTGTACACACCACACCCAGCAATTTCTCTCCATTTTCCAAATTGCCTCAAAGAAACCGAACAATGAACAATCAATCTTACCCTTTCACACAGAAAAATATTAAACCGATTTTGACTCTTCCAGGTTCCACCATGGCTGAGTAGCCCAAACAGAGTCTTAATTCAAAAGATAACCTCTTAAACCCATTCATCTTGTACATTACTGATGCTTTATTGCTACTACCCATAAAATAGTCTAAGTCCATTTCCCATCAAATGCAGCACATAGCATTCTATCTAACATAACATTCCCATCATATGCAGCACATAGCATTCTATCTAACTTAACATTCCCATCATATGCGGCACATAGCATTCTCTCTAACATAACATTCCCATCATATGCAGCACATAGCATTTTATATAACAAAACATTCCCCATCATATGCAGCACATAGCATTTTATATAAGAAAACATTTCCCCTCATATGCAGCATATAGCGTTTTATATAACAAAACATTCCCCATCATATGCAGCACACATAGCATTCTATCTAACATAACATTCCGATGGTATGCAGCACATAGCATTCTAGCTAACATAACATTCCCATCATATGCAGCATATAGCATTCTATCTTAACATAACATTCCCATCAAAACATTCCCGTCAAATGCAGCACATAACATTCTGTCTAACATAGCAGTCCCATCATATGCAGCACATAGTATTCTATCTAACATAACATTCCCATCATATGCAGCACATAGCATTCTATCTAACATAACATTCCCATCATATGCAGCACATAGCATTCTATCAAACATAACATTCTCATCATATGCAGCACATGACATTCTGTCTAAAATACCATTCCCATCATATGCAGTGCATAGCATTTTATATAACAAAACATTCCCATCATATGCAGCGCATAGTATTTTGTATAACAAAACATTCCCCATCATATGCAGAACATAGCGTTTTATATAACAAAACATTCCCCATCTTATGCAGTATATAGCGTTTTAAATAACAAAACATTCCCCATCATATGCAGCATATAGATTTGTATCTAACATAACATTCCCCATAATATGCAGCACATAGCATTCTATCTAACATAACATTCCCATTGTATGCAGCACCTAGCATTCTATCTAACATAATATTCCCCACCGTATGCACCACATAGCATTTTATCTAACAACAAACAAAGTGCTCCGCAAGAATGGCGTGCAGGGTCAAACCAATAACGTAAAACCACCAACGACCAGCAAAAATGATAGTGAACACAATGTAATAAAGATTACTTTATTATTTCTCCAAAACCATAATCCAGACCGGTTTCGGCTATTCAGCCTTTGTCAATGGATACAAAAAGATTTTTTGATGTGAAATAAAACAGCCTATATTTATAGTGATCTCTAATTACCTTGAAGCAGTGGTATAGCACAACCTAGTGGATGGAGTATCAAAGTACATGTATCATCTTAGTTGCAAAGCATTTGCCCAGTGACATTTAATGCCAAAAATGTAAACATTATATCATATTTTCAAGGATGAAAAAGTAGAGTTTTGAAAAAATCATTTGTGCATACAGATTCCATGGTGATAAGCCAGGGGCATACTCCATGTATTTATAAATAAGCATCCATTGGTATTCAAGAATAAAGAATTGTAAATCTGACTACAACTGGTATATATTGTATATGATAACAATATGTCAATAAAATAAAAAGTAATGATCATATACCATATTAATAAAGTTTGAAAAATAAGCCATCATTGTCGGCTATTAATATTGGTTGTAATGATTTCAAATAGTTTCCTTATGAATGATGCCTAAATTATCATTATTAGAATACTTTGCCATATATTTCAAAACATCATGACAGATAAAAATACAAAACTGTGTATATATATGTATCCTACTTTTGTGGATATATAAAAGAATGCAATACCATACTTTGGTCGAATGCTGATGTTAATTGTGGTAAACTTGACCACCATTATATTATTCACACTAATTTTTGATCTATGTGTATATATGATCATGAAACCACCCAATATTATATAAAACTCACAGATGGTCATTCAGACCTGGTGGAAATAAACATCCAAGGTTGGTAATCCAGTATTGTTCCTTATGGTTTAAAATGGTGTGCCAACCTTGTTGGTTGTTCCTGTCTCCCTGAATTTTGTCAATGATCATGAACATGAAATGAGCATTGGGATGTTGTATCGTATGTCTGTACAAAGCATTTGTTTCTTTTTTGTTCTTAATGTCACTACGATGTTCTGTGATCCTTGTTCTAAGAGATCTTGATGTTTGACCAACGTAGAAGGCTTTACATTGGCAGGTAGCTAAGTAGATGATCCATGTACTACTGCAATTTCCAATCACCCTCGTTTTAAATACACGATTAGTGTTGGCACTGGTAAATTCTTTAAGAACAAAAAAGAAACAAATGCTTTGTACAGACATACGATACAACATCCCAATGCTCATTTCATGTTCATGATCATTGACAAAATTCAGGGAGACAGGAACAACCAACAAGGTTGGCACACCATTTTAAACCATAAGGAACAATATTGGATTACCAACCTTGGATGTTTATTTCCACCAGGTCTGAATGACCATCTGTGAGTTTTATATAATATTGGGTGGTTTCATGATTATGGCGAAATCATATATACACATAGATCAAAAATTAGTGTGAATAATATAATGGTGGTCAAGTTTACCACAATTAACATCATCATTCGACCAAAGTATGGTATGCATTCTTTTATATATCCACAAAAGTAGGATACATATATATATATATATATATATGTATATATGTATATATATATATATATACACACAGTTTTGTATTTTTATCTGTCATGATGTTTTGAAATATATGGCAAGGTATTCTAATAATGATAATTTAGGCATCATTCATAAGGAAACTGTTTGAAATCATTACAACCAATATTAATAGCCGACAATGACGGCTTATTTTTCAAACTTTATTTATTAATATGGTATATGATCATTACTTTTTATTTTATTGACATATTGTTATCATATACAATATATACCAGTTGTAGTCAGATTTACAATTCATTATTCTTGAATACCAATGGATGCTTATTTATAAATACATGGAGTATGCCCCTGGCTTATCACCATGGAATCTGTATGCACAAATGATTTTTTCAAAACTCTGCTTTTTCATCCTTGAAAATATGATATAATGTTTACATTTTTGGCATTAAATGTCACTGGGCGAATGCTTTGCAACTAAGATGATACATGTACTTTGATACTCCATCCACTAGGTTGTGCTATACCACTGCTTCAAGGTAATTAGCGATCACTATAAATATAGGCTGTTTTATTTCACATCAAAAAATCTTTTTGTATCCATTGACAAAGGCTGAATAGCCGAAACCGGTCTGGATTATGGTTTTGGAGCAATAATAAAGTAATATTTATTACATTGTGTTCACTATCGTTTTTGCTGATCGTTGGTGGTTTTATTTTATCTAACAAAACATACACCATTATTTGCAGCATATAGCATTCTATCTAACATAACATTCCCCATCGTATGCAGCACATAGCATTCTAACATAACATTCCCCATCATATGCAGCAGGTAGCATTTTATCTAACACAACATTCCCCATCATATGCAGCAGGTACAATTTTACCTAAAATTACATTCCCCATTGTATGTAGCTGGTAGCATTTTATCTAAGATAACGAATTCCTCATCGTATGCAGCAGATAGCATTTTAACAAAACTTTCCCCATTGTATGCACCAGATAGCATTCTAACAAAACATTCCCCATCATATGTAGCACATAACATTTTATGTAACGCAACATTCCCCATCGTATGCAGCGCACAGCATTCTGTGTAACAGCATTCCCCATCGTATGCAGTGCATAGGATTCTTTGTAACGTAACATTCTCCATTGTATGCTGCAAATAGCATTCTATCGTACACAGGGCAAAGCATTCTGTGTAACATAACATTCCCCATTGTACGCAGCACATAGTATTGTATCTAACATAACATTCCCCATTGTATGCAGTACATAGCATTCCTTCTAACATAACATTCCCCATTGTATGCAGTACATAGCATTCTTTCTAACATAACATTCCCCATCATATGCAGCAGATAACATTCTAACAAAACATTCCCCATCGTATGCAGGCATAGCATTCCCCATCGTATGCAGTGCATAGCATTCTATGTAACATAACATTCCCCATTGTATGCAGCACATAGCATTCTGTGTAAGATAACATTCTTCATCATCTGCAGCTCATAGCATTCGATCTAACATAACATTCCCCATCATCTGCAGTGCATAGCATTCTATCTAACATAACATTCCCCATCATCTGCAGCTCATAGCATTCTATCTAACATAACATTCCCCATCATCTGCAGCTCATAGCATTCTGTCTAACATAACATTCCCCAGCATCTGCAGTGCATAGCATTCTAACATAACATTCCCCATCATCTGCAGCTCATAGCATTCTAGCTAACATAAAATTCCCCAGCATCTACAGTGCATAGCATTCTATCTAACATAACATTCCCCATCATCTGCAGATTATAGCATTCTAATATAACATTTCCCATCATCTGCAGCTCATATCATTCTATCTAACATAACATTCTCCATCATCTGCAGTGCATAGCATTCTATCTAACATAACATTCCCCATCATCTGCAGCTCATAGCATTCTATCTAACATAACATTCCCCATCATCTGCAGCTCATAGCATTCTGTCTAACATAACATTCCCCAGCATCTGCAGCTCATAGCATTCTACCTAACATAATATTCCGCAGCATCTGCAGTGCATACCATTCTGTCTAACATAACATTCCCCAGCATCTGCAATGCATAGCATTCTATCTAACATAACATTCCCCATCATCTGCAGCTCATAGCGTTCTAGCTAACATAAAATTCCCCAACATCTACAGTGCATAGCATTCTAACATAACATTCCCCATCATCTGCAGATTATAGCATTCTAACATAACATTCCCCATCATCTGCAGCTCATAGCATTCTATCTAACATGACATTCCCCAGCATCTGCAGTGCATATCATTCTGTCTAACATAACATTCCCCATCATCTGCATCTCATAGCATATCATCTAACATGACATTACCCAGCATCTGCAGTGCATATCATTCTAACATAACATTCGCCAGCATCTGCAGTGCATAGCATTCTATCTAATATAACATTCCCCATCATCTGCAGCTCATAGCATTCTGTCTAACATAACATTCCCCAGCATCTGCAGTGCATAGCATTCCATCTAACATAACATTCCCCATCATCTGCAGCTCATAGCATTCTGTCTAACATAACATTCCCCAGCATCTGCAGTGCATAGCATTCTATCTAACATAACATTCCCCATCATCTGCAGCTCATATCATTCTATGTAATATAACATTCCCCATCATCTGCAGCTCATAGCATTCTGTCTAACATAACATTCCCCAGCATCTGCAGAGCATAGCATTCTAATATAACATTCCCCATCATCTGCAGCTCATATTCTATCTAACATAACATTCTCCATCATCTGCAGTGCATAGCATTCTATCTAACATAACATTCCCCATCATCTGCAGCTCATAGCATTCTATCTAACATAACATTCCCCATCATCTGCAGCTCATAGCATTCTGTCTAACATAACATTCCCCAGCATCTGCAGTGCATAGCATTCTATCTAACATAACATTCCCCATCATCTGCAGCACATAGCATTCTACCTAACCTAATATTCCGCAGCATCTGCAGTGCATACCATTCTGTCTAACATAACATTCCCCATCATCTGCAGCTCATAGCATTCTAGCTAACATAACATTCCCCAGCATCTGCAGAGCATACAATTCTAATATAACATTCCCCATCATCTGCAGCTCAAATCATTCTGTCTAACATAACATTCCCCAGCATCTGCAGTGCATAGCATTCTATCTGATATAACATTCCCCATTCTCAGAGACTTGCCATTCTAATCACACACATCATTGTGCTTGTGATTACTAGATTATGTAAAAAGAAAGATCTTTTTAATTGTATTTATTTATTTTACATTTGTTTACTGGGAAAGTCTGACTGGACATGGATCCTTTTTCAGTGGAGGCACAAGGAGAAAAGCTCCACAAAGATTTTTACAGCAAATACAGTAAATACAATGCACATGTTAATAAAGTACAGTACAGAGTCAAAAAGTTAATATGGTTCAGTTTCAAGGGCAAGAAAGGAGCAAAAAATAAATATACTATAAGGAGCACAGTGTGTTACAATAAACAATGTAGTTGAAAGGACATTTTGTTCAGTCATTTGGCTACACTCATCAGTGGCTAGTACAGTAAACACACATAAGAGTATAGAAAGGAGTTGTTGCAAGCTTTCATAGAAGGTTAAAGTACGATATGATCTAGTTAAGCGGAGCTACCCAGGGTCGGAACAATTACATAACCAAGAACTGTGTAAATGAGACCAGAGGAGTTTTTTGAAATAATTTTTGTTTTCAGTTGTCCTTACATCTACAAGGATGGTATTCCATGCTTTTGCAACAGAAATGGAAAACAAGGAGTCCCCAGAGCTATTGTTGCTTTTGCCTGTGTCAGCCAGTGCTTTATTGGTGGATCTTAATAGGCATTTGTTAGAGTAGATATTAAGTAGAACTTGAAGTGCAGGAACTCTTGCTCTGTTGGGGTAATATAGAATTTGGTGGGCTGTTGTAAGCTGGTTATATGTGAGCAGGTTGGGTAATTCTAGTCAGGATAGTTGTTTGATTGTTATGTAGTGATGTGTCCTGAAGGGTGAGTCAGTAGCAAACCTAGTTATTGTATTGTAGCAGGTGTTTAGTTTGTTAAAGTCTGCTTTGTTTAGGTTGATGAGTATGGGGCAGGCATAGAGGAGTGTGGATAAAATGTGGGTTCTTGCGATGGTGGCTTTACTGTCATTGGTGAGGTACATTTTGCATCTATATAGGGTTCCAAATTTTTTATGGACATTCTTTATTGTCTGTGTGTTTTATTTCACCTGAAATTTAAGTTTAATATAAAATTCAATATATCTGATTTAGAGAAAATGTAGATTAAACGCCTGCTGTTGCATTCTGTCGATGGGGACATTCGAATTGATGATGCCTTTATGGGGCCAGGAGGAAACGGGTATTCTTCCTGTGGATCATCAGAAGCCCCGGTATTTTTTTGGTTGTTTGTTTAATTTGTGAGGGGGTGGGCTGCAGTCTGTTAAACAATGTATTTAACAATTTGGCAGAAAATATTTAACAATCAATTAACCAAAGGCTTGCTTTCTCAATGACATCAGTACATCCTCATGGATGTGATAGTAGAAATAATCCATTTTCTCCTAATTGTGGTACTTTTAAAAGTTAAATTTTAGGTAGAATACAATTAAAAAGCGCTTTCTTTTATATTAAATTATTGATCACAAGCATGAAAATGCAAGCAGCGAAATGCTGACTGTTTTTTTTTTTGTGCAAGCAGCGAAATGCTGACTGTTTTTTTTTTTTGTGCAAGCAGCGAAATGCTGACTGTTTTTTTTTTTTGTGCAAGCAGCGAAATGCTGACTGTTTTTTTTGAGCTATGGAAATTTGTTTGCTCATTATCTTTAAGGTCAGGTTAACGCAACTCCTGTTAAATAGTGACATCCTATCATCTTTAGACCCTAATTTTATTGTTGTAGTCTTCCCGTCTGTTCAGGCAAGCGTGTAACCACACAGTTAGCTAGATCTTCACCTTTTTCTGTAGTCACCTTATCTTCTGTGTTATTCTGTATTTTCCCTCAAGTCAGTACAAATTATGCTGTCATCAGGGAAAAAGTAATAACTTTAACAGACTTTTACTGTATGACTAAATAATAATAATTGGAACAATTAAGGATGATTACTTACTTCATGAGGCAGTGTGAGGGATCTCATGTATTTACTTTGTTTTTCTGTTGACTTGAGTGGACTGGGTCATGTTAGTCTTTGTAAGTCTCAACCATATTACAATTGCATTTTTTTCTGTCATCTATATGTGAGGCAGTAGCTAAGTAGTTTAGTGCTGGTACATGATTATGGCTGACTGAAACAAACAAAACATGTTATTTATGACACTTATTTTACTGGGATTTGTTTTGTTTTCTGTCAGCACGTGGAGGAAGATGGTCCTGCTCATGAGGCAGGTCTGCAAGAAGGTGATCTAATAACGCATGTTAATGGAGAACCAGTCCATGGCTTGGTGCACACAGAGGTGGTAGAACTCATCTTAAAGGTAAGAATCATCTATGTTGCTGATGGCTGATGTATTGAGGAAGGTCTTGATCATTACCGCAATTAAATGGTCATGTTGCTTGTTAAAAAGCAGTTTTGTAAATGGGTTATTGTTTTGCTGGTCTAGGGTAGTATAATTTTGTAAAAGAGTAAGTGGATGTTTATCTGTATATTTCACAGCTAAAGAATGTATGCTGACCACCGTCCCAGAGGGTGGTCTTCTAAGCACTGTCACTCAGCAGGTCATACATGTAGCTGTTTCCAGTAGAAGTGAGGAGTTAATGACATTTTGCATGCATCCCTACTGGCACTTCCAATGCAGCAGCAGCTCCATTATAAAATCTGTTCTCAGATATTTTCCATTGCTGAAATGTAAAACTACTTTCTGCAGACTTTATGCAGCAGTTTACAATTTAGTGCAGAATGTGTTTGAAACATGCTTCATTCTCAACATTTCAGTGTTTTCCCAATTTCTGATTTTATTTTGCTGACACTATCAGATGTATTCCATTGATGCTACTGCAGGGAAATTGTTTGATAACAGCCCTGATTTGTGGTTGTTTCAGACCAGATCTAAAAATTTCTACTTACCACCATTAAAAGGTGAGGAAATGCCCCTGTTAACCCCCTTTAGCCCCTTGGCTATCTGGTTCCACTGAGTTCTCTCACAAGAAAGACCATTCTTACTCCATATCTTCAGACTACAGCCTGTTGAGAACTCTTGACTTAATAGTGGTAGATTTTTTTTTTACGGGATTAGTTAGTTAATCCCTTCTTTAATCCTTTTCAGTCATGATCTGTGCAACTGGGGCAAGGTAAATAAATTTCGATACTTTAGACTAAGCCATAGATCGGCATACTTTTGGAAGTTGGAAAGAAACTGTAGCCCCAAGGGGGAAAATCAACATATACAAGCAGAAGCTGCAAATTTCCAGAAATATGGTATTTGGAGGTGCGGTCGGAACCCCTTGAACCAGAAACCCTAGAGCCTGAAGTAATGAAATCTTAATCACTAACTGCCATACTGTTGTCCTTCCAAGGCTGAAATATTTCCAAGCTAGTCAGGGACAACAGGTGAACTTTCACATAGACACTTTAGTTGGATCTGAATGGATTATAATCCTATTGATTAAGGACAGGCCTTTGCTGATTATGTATCAGATTTTCAATTCATTGTGCTATTTCAGTAGTTAGACTGTCATCACTTTTGAAGTCACAGCAGCAACAAGTTTACTAATACTGTATGTTTTTTGTCCCTCTGGCTGGCAGCAGTTTCCAGTACTGCACCCTTTTTGCACAAGTACAATTATTAAGCATCCAGTTAAGAAAAATATTTTTTTTCGTTTCAGAGTATGGTACCTTTGATGCTAGGAATTTAGTCTAGATGGAATTATGTCAAGAATGTGAAGCCTTCTGTATAGGCAAAACAAACAGAAAATTGAAAGAACGTATATGTGATCATCCGTCAGAGATGCATAAAAAAGTTGAAACAAATGCGTTGTACAAACACGTTATTTTAAGTTTGTAGTACTGCAAGTTATTTTAGAAAAAATAGAGGAGGTGATTTAAAAAGTGATACAGAAAGAGAAGTGAGCAAATGGATAGATTCAGGGCACAAGCATGTCCAGGTTTAAATGAAGCATTTACCATTAAACAATTCCTGAAAGACTTAAGAAATAGAATTAAGTGAATATATATTTAAATTTTAATTGTAAAATGTTAATTTATTGTCATGTGATTTTTAATTGATTTTGTTGTATGTATAAAGACTTTCATTTCCTGCAATGCTTTTCTGCCTGATGAAGCTATTTGTAGCGAAAGTGCTACTTGCGTTATTAATGTTCTTGGTGCTGCGGTAGCGTTGTCGCCTCACAGTTAGACGTTGCCCGTTCGATTCTCAGTTAGAGCATCTTCTGTGTGTCGATATGCGTGAATGGGCGTTCCTTCGTTGAAGGTTGTGCGTAAGGCCTGGCAAGCCAGCACATGAAAGTCTACCTCCAATCATTAGCGGACCGGAGTTCCACTGTGTCGACCCCTAACCGGGAAAAGCCGAAAGACACAAACAAAAATTATGTTGCTTTTTTAAAGTTGTCATTTGGTGGCTGTGGTACCAGTTTGCTTTTATTTTTATGTATTAAGCCTTATATATACTTCCAGATAATATCTAAACAAAAGATGATTTTCTCTGCTGGACACATCACAGTCATACCTCTCAACCTCTTACAGCAAAAAATCTGGACAAAGCCTGACAAAATGGGGGGACGAAAGCTCAAAAATAGGACAGATTTTAAATATTGGTCCTATAAACTTAAAATGTTGCTAGAATTACAGGATTTGTCTTAGCATGCGTTTTTTTAAAGGACATGAAGTCTGAAACACAAATGTATATCATTATTTAGTGAGTTCAATCCTTACTTCATCCCAGTGATTTGCCAGAAAATCACAATTTTTTTGAGCAACAGATCAAAAATATATGGCAAAAATCTTGACATTCTGTGAAAATCACAATATCCTTCATGAAGCCTTTATTCTGAGTGATCTAAATTTTGATTGGCAAATTACAACCTCAGACTCCCTTTACAAACTTTATAAATCATTTTTACAATGTCACTCCGCTAATCATCCCCCCCAGGAGTGGCCTTAGGTCAGCTGGTGGCCTAGGCAAAAGGTGCCCCCCACCACGCCACCCGGTGCCCCCATCCTGGTCTACCTACATCAAATAAACACTGAAAAGGTGCCCCAGATAGAGTGGCGCCCTAGGCGGCCGCCTAGTTGGCCTATGCCTATGGCCAGCTATGATCCACCCCCTCACCCCCCACGCACACACACTATATTCAGCAGTAGTAGTACAGGCATTCTGCACTAGACTGGATCCTCTCCTCTCAGCCAAACCATATAAGCACCTCCAATCGCCTCCCTGATATATAATTAGTGATCATCTTCCAACATTTGTAGTACAACACCACAGCAATGTAGACAAAGCAGTCCTATACAATCAAGTATGCAGTCTTTCTTCATTTAACAAGGACACCTGTCCCTCATCACGTGAGCCAAACTCAAGACCTTAATTAGTCACTTACTTCAATACAACTTTTTTCAACAATCTTGCTATGATTCAACAAAAAGAATTAAATCAAACCCTGCACGTTGGTTAACCAAACAACTTATGTCATAAAGAGATAAAGCCTGGAAAGAATGACACTGTAGTAAAACACAAGTCAGCTTACATATTTTTTGACAGCTTAGAAATTGTGCTAAAAACAAATTAAATCAGACAAACAGTGCTATTTAAGCCAGTCTTCAGCATAAATAGCAAAACAGTCCTAAACTGTTCTTGGCCATAATAAATAATATACTGCACTATGGCCACACTATCACACCTCTGCCAACCACAAATAGCACTGCTATGACAGTATTGCTACTCAGTTCAACAGCCACTTCATATAACCAGAACTTGACTTAACTCAAAGTTAACCCTGCTACTGTCTTTACCCTGCTTATCTGTACTGATAAAAATTCTCCTTCTCTCAAGTTTGAACCTGTCCAAATGGCTACCAATAAAAGATATCTTCAAAACCCTGGAAACCCACCACCTTAGAAAATGTATTATCTTCTGTGTGAATGTATTAAAATGGTGCAGGTGTCTTTGCTTACATTACTTCTATACTGATAAACCAGTCACTCTGGAAGAAAAACATCTCTCATTCCTCTTGCACAAAGGTGGAAATTTGACTGAATTTTTCCAAGTAAAGACCTATATGCGTCAGTTCTCAGCTTCTCAAGTAGCTTATCAACAATAAACGTTTTCAGACTCAGCATGGTTTCCATCTCCACCCTCCTTAGTTTCATGAACACCATAAACTTTCAAGGAAATGCAGATAACCTTGTCTCTTTCCTTAGACCTATCCAAAGCTTTTGATACAGTCTCGTTAAAAATTACTAACCAAGCTTTCTTCTTTAGGACTTGATCACTCATCCCTCTTGTGGTTTCGGAGGTACCTATCAAATAGACTACAATTGTATTTTCCCCATCCCTGTTACTGTTCCTCAAGGATCACATCCTTATAAATTATCTCCACACTGGGACCACACATGCCAACATAGTGCAATATACAGATGACTCTACCCTTATCTGCTCAGCTCCTAACATACTGTACCTTCAGCAGGTCACTCAAGTGCTTCTCATCTATTGAGTCTTAGTTACACCACTCCAACCTAATCCTGAATGCAGAGAAAGCCAAATAATACTGTTCTTACCAAAACAGTACAAAACCAAAAACATAGCTTTAGCTTTACATTAAAAGACAGTGCTACAGTATAAATGTTATTGCAGACAGAATTGCTGGATGTTGTTATAGATGAAAACCTAATCTTTGAGCATCATATTCTTCAAGCCATTAAAAAAATTGATAATAGTTTATCAAGTTAATGCACATCTCTCAGAATCTGCTAGGAAAACCATAGCTTCATCATATCTTCTCCCATCACTGCTTATGCAGTTCCCATTCTTAATAACCAGCACTCTACATATATGAAGACATTGGATGTATGCTATAACAAAAGAGCTAAATTTGAAACTAACCTTCCATCCAGAACACATCACTGTGTTGCCCTTAAACCATTATACTGGATTGAGCTTCCTTACTATATCTGTCCTACTCAGTTTATTACTGCACACAACCTAATTTATAAACCCAAAAATTGTCCTTCTTTAAGGAACATTCTCCTGCACTGTTCACCTACAAGGGAACTGCTCTCAGGAAATAAATATCTCTTAATTTTTAGTAAATCTAAAACCATAGCTAGTGACTTACATTACTCAAGTTATGTCACTAAACTGTGGAACAACATACTGATTGAAGTATGACCAGTACAAAACCTAAAATGCTTTAAAGGCAGACTCAAAGACTACCTGTCCCAACTCCTGGTTATGTTCCTGCTCTGCACCTGGATAATCATGCCACCTCATTACTCTAACTGTATATTCTTATAACCATTGTCTTTTCTACTTGTATACCAACATTTGAATAAACTGTCTCTATTTTTGTATTTATTACATATTTGTTATTTGAGTCTTTTCTTTTGTTCATGCCTATGTATGTTTTTGAAAACTTTTTGTATTAGTTAAACCCACTTTGGGTAGTTTAAAAATTGTAATCCCATGCTGTGTTTTATGTTTTAATTTGAATCACAGGTTATGTTTATAATGTTTTGTGTATTAATATGTAAACATTCTTCCGAGCATCTGCTAAAAAGGAGTCTTGCCCAGCTAGACTATCCCAGTCAACAAATGGAACTTACTAAATAAATAAATAAATAAATATGCAGTTAAGGGACTGCGAGTCATACATACTCAATATTCCACTGCTGCCCTCGTAATTCTTTTCAAGTAGCTACTTCCTGTCCTGTCTTATAACTGTCTTCATATTTACATCTCCCTTCTTTTCCCTTCTAATGCTAGTCATTTTCCTCTCCACACACACTTACAGGCCTCACAAGCATTTTCTTTGTAAAAGCCTTCCCTCAGACTCTTCTTGCACTCAAGATAACACCAACAAACTCCCATTAGCCTATATTGTTTCTAATCACATTCTCCTCTCAGCCTCGGAACACACAACCTTTTCTTCTGATCTCCATTCAACAAGATAAAACACCTTTCAACTTTATCACTCTCTGGCTTCTACTCCTGTTTTCAGGTGATGTAGAAATGAAACTTGCCCTCTTTAAATCTCAACATTAAATATCCTCCCTAAACTGCCTCCAATCGTCCTGCCCCATTCATGGTGTATCTGGCCTCAAGTTCAGCCTCAAAAACAGTATGAACAAATTGGATAACATCCATACATGGTTCCTGTAAGGAAATGTCAGTATCATCTCTGTCTGTGAAACCTGGCTTAAACCATGCTTTCAGCTCCTCAGCTTCTGCTTCATAAATGTCAATTATATCTGTGAAATCGAACCATATAAGTGAATGCGTGTGTGTGTGAGTGGATCTCACACCCTTCTTCTCTGATGCTGATGAGTTCTGTCCAGATTGACTTTTACACACACTTTCACTAAATTAAGAATTGACCTACTGTACTGTATTGTCATTTCACTTTGTAATGTCTGTTGTTTCACTGCCCTTCTTCTGTTGTTGTCTCCATAATTCTCAGATGTGGCACACTTTTCCTGGTGACCTAAAAATCAGGTTTATAGGTCCTGCTGAGCAAGACCTTTTCATCTCTGTAACTGATCTTGGACCATTTCTTCTCTAGAGCTACCCATCTTACTGATTCAGTGCTTGATGTTATTCATTCATTCATTCAGTGTGGTAACTGTGGTACATCACTGATCAAAATGGATCTATTTCACTCTCAGCCCAGACAAAATAAATGACTATAGACAAGCAAGTTATCTTAGTACAATGTACCTTTAAAATTTCCAATTTTAATCTCATTTAGCATATTTATAGGATATTTTCTTTGCAAAGATATCCATTAAGTTTATTCAGCTGTCTAACTAAAGTCTCATCCTTTGAGATAATCCTGGTCACTTGTACCAGCTGGACTTTAACTCTCTTTTGGCCAATAGGGTAATTACTAGATAAGTGAGAATCTGGGTTTACAATGTATAGAAGAAAAACTACACATTTCAACATTTCTGTCTACCTGTATATCCAAATAATTAATTCCAATCCTTGATTGCCTGTGACTTTAAAAAAATAATATATTTTGAATATAATCTAAAAAATTCTTTTAACTTATCATTCTCATTCTATGGTATAAATATGTCATCCAAAAAAACCTAAGAAACACTAAAACCAGAAGCAAAGGGTACATTAAATATATAATACTGCTCCCAATACCACATGATCAAATTTCCATATAAAGGAGCGCAGGACACCCCCCTTACCACTCTGATAATCTCCTGGAAAAAATTCTCCTTCAAAACAGATAAAATTATCTGTTAGAACAGCTTCCATGAATAAGGACAAAACATTAGTATCCCCATGGGTTAAAAATCACATTCAAGTAAAGTTTCTGTAAATAATTTTATGCCAACCTGATGAGGAATAACAGAAAAAAGGTCCACTGCATCACTTGTAACAAAAGCCAGCTTTATAGAAAACAAATAATTGTCAATCTTCTTTTTCTTCTTTCAGCTTTTCCCAGTTAGGGGTCTCCACAGCAGATCAGCTGTCCGGTCATGATTGGCAGTGGAGTTTTACAGTATCGAGTTGCCAGCCCAGTGCCCAACCTTCCACAGAAGGCACAGAGACACATGCACTCACGCCTATGGCCAATTAGAGAGTCCTTTGGGATGTGGGAGGAAACCGGAGCACCCAGAGGAAACCCACTTTGACCACAGGGAGGACATGCAGACTCCACACAGAAGGCACCCCAGCCGAGGATTGAACTGGAGAACCTCTTGCTAGACGCTAACCGCTGCACCACTGCAGCTGCCCAAAACAAAGAATTGTCAATACTTTTTAGAAAGTGGTAGGAGTACTTCACAATATCGAAGCATCTTTGCTAAAATTCTGTAACACACTTGTTATAAACAGCAAGGGGTTCTCTGGACGTCGGTCATCCCAAATATCTTGTACATGGGGGCATCCACTTTCAAAGTCATGCTCCCTCATACACACAGTGTAGTGACTGCAGTCAGATCCAATAGAAGCATAGTAAAGAATTTTAACAGTAAGTATTTTTTGAGATGATGCATTTTAGTAGTTTGTTTATTTGATATTATTTCCTTTAAAATGTTTTGATATACAACATATTAAGTAGGTTTTGTGCTTAGTTTTACATAGTACTGTTTTCCTTTTACTTGTACTGTAATATTGCTGGATTTAGGTGTTATCACTTGACCTATATTTTGATATTTAATCATGTTATTTGATTTACCAATTTGAAAGTAGAAACTGCAAGGAACCACCATGAAAAGTAAAAAAGTTTAATGTTGAACGAGCGCTTTCACGCACACACAGGTGCGCTTCATCAGGTTACAATTAAACAAAAGGGGCTCTCCGTTTATATACAAGATACAAGCATCAATTAATCAATTATATAAACAATAATGATTTGATTAACTCTGCAATCAATTCACTATTTAAAGCAACAAGCTGAAAACGTCTTTTAATGCTTTTTCTCATAGATCAAACCAAAAAGACCATTGTCAAACTTGATAATATATTTTTTAGGTTCTTTTTCATGGAAACAAATTCAGTACCCTAAGATCAAAAATAATAATTATATATTCATTGCGTCTCCATTATAAAACTATTTATATAAAATATTTATAAAAGACTGTTTATATAAGTATATATCATAGTGTATATAACACACTTCATTTCAATCATTCAGAAATATTATCTTATACAAGTATTTATATAATAAATAAATAACAACGTAGCAGAATCCATTCATTCGGATGTCACTATGATATCCGCTAGCTTAGTCAGCAAAACAAATATAGCAGATAGTCGACCCTATAACATAATGACTTCTGTCCTTAATTAAGAGCCCCCACAGACCATAATTTAGTACTCAGTCAAAAAATTTTTTGATCGAGTAGAGCAACCCCATTTCATAATTAATAATAATTATCATGAAAATTTTAATTAGGACTATTCCATCACTCATATTAATACGTTCTAGTATCTTAAAAACATGTTAAGATAATTTAAGAAATATGAAATAATATAACTTAATATAAATAAATACCCTGTCAATGCGCAAATAACATTATTAAAAGTAGTAAATCAACATCAGTTTATATAAAAATATTAATATGTGTCAAACTAGAACAAAACATCAACAGATATTCATTTACAAAAACGTTACGCTCACTATTTTATTTATTTATCTGATTTAATAGAGCGTGCTCAGTCAACGTCAAATTCATTTGAACTGCTGATGTGCCTACAAAGATTAATCATAAACTGCTGCAATAAATAAATGATAATAATGCCTATTCTTCACTATATAAAGGATTGTAAATAATTATATATGAATTTTATCATATCATTTTATGTTTTTAATATTTGTATACACCAAACTAATCAAAAAAGTGTATTATTATACTGCATGAAAAGCAATTTACCAATTTGTGCTGATGAATTCCTTATACTTCATGGATGAAAGTGCTTAACGTTTTTAATAAAAAGTAATTAGTGCTTTTGGGTCTTTTTTCCTGGTTGTAATACTGATGATATTTGTGTGGTGTGTTGGTTCTTAGTCTTTATTTTTTCACTTGGTGTTTCTGTTTTGGTTCTTTCAAAAGTACATGTAAACTAACACGTAGAGAAACATGATCTTAAAAGTATGTATGATGCCTTTAGTACTACCAGCAGAGGGCAGACATGGAGGCAGTCTTCCAGAGACATGCTTGGTTTAGAATTCAGCCCCTTCTAGAAGATGTGAGGGGTAATTGTTAAATAATTTTTCAAATAAAGATTTGTTTGCATCCTTTTTCCAGGAAACTTTTAAGTAACTAGAGGAGAAGGAGGATACTATGGGGTCAGTCATGCATGTCTTTCACTTGCCTCCCTTACTAAGTATTACTACACCAATCAATGGTCTTTCTACACAGGAAACATACTTGGGCAGACCTATTCAAACTAAAGAAACCCTTTGAAAAAGAGGAACATTTGAGAGGTCCAAGGGCTGGGTGAGCTGCAAGGAATGGAGAGAAGATGAAATCACGAATCCTGACCGTCCTGTTCTTCCTAGTCCTTTACTTCTTCCACCCCACCCTTTTGAGTACAGTGCCTCAGTGATCCTTAAGTTCTTATTGTAGAAAGCCCTTTTTGTGGTGGCCAATATACGTGCCAGAAGGATATCTGAGATATTAACTCTTATATGTCAAGATGTTTCATAAGGACAGAGTAAGCCTTAAAACTAAATTCCATTCCCATCTAAGGTAATATCAGAAGTGGCAATGAGTCAAGCCATAAAACTACCAGTGTTTTATAAGATCAGCAGGAAAAAGTGGCGAGAATAATACAGTTGACAGATTTGCTCAGACAGTCAAGATAATACAAAGAATGAACAAAAGCTTCAAACAGTTGGACCATTTTTTCATATCCTTCATGACAGACAGGGTAAGCCTGTATCCTTCCTTCTTTGAATTTATTTTGTTTTGTACAAGGTCATAATAGTAACAGAAAAAAATACATGACTGTTTCAGGTGTGGGCATTTTCTTTGTTGCTGAGTGTTCACTAAAAAATGGTCCTGTTACTGAGTTCTTGTATTCCTTTGCCCCCCCCCCCCTCCCCCCAAGTGCTAGGCATGCAGACATCATATTTTGTATCCACTTCTGATCATCTGCGGCTAATGCAGTCTTTATGGCATCGACTTGGAGAAAACACTCAGGAGAGAATCTTTAACTGAAGGTTCCATCAGTCTATTAGTCTGATTGAAATGCCTTTACAGAATTTGGAGACAAAGAAGCAGGAACGTAAAAGTAGTCATAATTTTAGGAGTTGCAGTGCAGGAATAAAAAGAAGTAAAGAGCTATTGTGCAATACAATGTTGTTTGTCTTTTGTTTGTTTGTTAGGGGTCACCACAGTGGAACTCCGGTCCACTAATGATTGGCAGTAGACTTTTCACGAACGCCGAGGTGCCAGCTCGACGTTCAACCTTCAACGAAGGCACGCCCATTTACGCATGTCTTTCGAATACCCACCCAACCGCAGGGAGGACATGCAGACTCCACACAGAAGGCTCTCCCTGCACTCCAGCCGAGAATTGAACGGGAGAACCTCTTGCTGTGAAGCAACAACGCTACCTCTGCACCACCACGGATCAGTACAATACATTACATAATTCTCTGTGTAAATGTATTTTTTATAAGATACAATTTACAAAGGTCAAGAATGGTAATTTTTTGTTAGAAATATTTGGACAGTATCCTTAATAATAATGCAGTCGTCTTAGTTATCATAATTGACCATCTGTTCATGTGCTTATTGCACCAGTTACTATGTTGTAAAACGTTACCCAAATATATTTTCACAAATTTGGTTATCCTTTGTGGTTTGTGATCAGTGAAAGACTAAAACTTCAATACAGTTGTAATCTAAAACTGTGATCTGGAACTTCAGTGTATCCCTCTAGAGTGCGACAGCATTTCTGTCTACTTAATTATTTTACCCCAGCATATAGCTACGCATTCCTTGTGATAACATTACTAAGGATTTATTTTTATTTGTTATGTGTCAAATTCCCCTTTAAAGGGAAAGACGTATTTAATTTTGTGCATAGTTATAAAGTTGAAGAATGGTGTAGCCTTACATCTTAGTTCTTTTTTTTCTTGAGAATAACTTATAATTTGTGTAGCAAAGAACTTTAGGATTGATAGGATATTTTTTGTACTTTGACAGAGTGGGAATAAGGTTTCCATTTCAACAACTCCATTTGAGAATACTTCCATCAAAATTGGACCAGCTCGCAGATCCAGCTACAAGTCCAAAATGGCTCGAAGGAGTAAGAAAAGCAAAAGTAAAGATGGGCAAGAAAGGTAACGTCTTGTGCAATGTTAATATCTTCTTTTTCAGCCATTATGTAATCACTCATTCAGATGTTAATCCCTTTGTTCAGAAGTTTCAATTTAGTAATTTTTAGTTTTGATTCACACATGCATGTGTGTGTGTGTGTGTGTGTGTATACTAAAAACCTCTGCCTGACTACACTCTGTTTCTGTCGGTCCCACAGGCATCCCTCAGTAGTGTGCACAGCTTTAAGTACCATTTGTACTTATGATTGTACTTGCATATTGAATCAAAAAACCTGATGTAGAAAGGCACCATCTTTTGACTTAGCTTGTCTGCCCTTGCTTCATTGGAATCCCCAGTAGTGTACTCGCTTATACCATATTCCATTCTTTTTTAATTAGTACTCTGTTGAGTCATAATTTACTGCATGTCCCTTTCTAAAACCCCTGGCATAACTACATTATTTTCTTACTTCTCGGTGAACTGCAGCTCTCCATTGGTGCGTAAATAATAAAAACAAACAGAAAGGTAACATTCAAACCAAAATGATAGGCTGCCCTATTTCTGTAGTTGCTAAAGTTCTCACTGATTGTTTTCTGTTTGGTGACTGCTGCTCCTCCCGGAAGGTGCAACCCAGTCTATTCACCCTTCGGGCTCACTCCACTCCCCTAACCTACCCCCAAATTTCACCCGCCCCCCACTACCTGTACTTTTATACATCCCCTGACTCCTCCCCACCCAACACATCTCCAGTCACAATACACGTAAGCCAAACTCCACCCACCTGTAGATCTACATCACCCCAAACATCCACCCCTCCTACAATGCTCTGCATAACATCTCTCCCTATAACCCCATTTGCCCTACTAATCTCTCTTTCTTCTCTTACCTATCTCACACTTTTTCCCCAACCTTTGTCATAACTCTCACACACACTCCACTACATCTAACCATCAACCTCACTTCCCATCCTACTCATCCATCTCTCATGAACTCTTTACCTCTAACCCAATCTATTTTTTCAAACAAAAACTGCTCCCAACCCAACCCCCCTTGTACTCCCCTCTTAAATGTGATACCAGGAAATCACTACTCTCACACAACCCAAGCTACCCTTGCCCAACACATTGCCTCACTCTTCTACTCCACATCTCTCTCACTAGCCGGCGACATCCACCCCAACCCCATCACTAACATCAGTCTCACCAAACCCTCCACTCAACCCACAAACTCAAAGTCCATTCACTTTACAACACTTAATGCACAAAGCCTCAAAAACAAAATCCTTAACCTTCATGCCTGGCTCTCCCATAACCACCCCAACATTACCGCCGTTTCTGAAACCTGGCTGAAAACCTATATAAAAGATAGTGAAATCCTACCACCAGGTTTCCAAATCATTCACAATGACAGAGCCCGCAAAAAAGGAGGCGGAGTAGCAATAATCTACCCCTCCTCCCATACAATAACTCCCTACTCCAATAAAATATCAACCTTTGCCACTGCTGAAATTATAATAGGTTTACTAAAAATAAACAAGCACAAGTCCATATGTATTGCTGCCCTCTATATTTCCCTTGGTGATAATATCAAAAGTCTTGAAAACATCTTGTCCTGGTTCTCCTCCAGTATAAAAAATGAAACCTATATACTCGGTGATACCAACATCAGCTGGAATACTATTAACTCTGAAGCCCCATCCCACACAATCAACCTGTACAGCTTCTCCCAACTAATACAATCTCCAACCAGACCAAATAAAAATGGTACCTCTGGTACCATCATTGACTGGATCCTAACAACTCACCCAAACCTTATCACCAAAGCCTGAACATTACCTGATCCTCTCAGAGATCACCTACCACCCTTCGCCGACTATCTCCCATCTCTACTGCATAAACAACACCACTATATCCAAACCTGCAACCTCTCCTCTTTCAACTCTCTAACCTTTTCCAAATGCTTAAAGCATACTGACTGGTCCCCTCTAAAAACCCTTCCTCTAGATGATGCCGTTTCCTACTTTAACAACTCATTCCTAACCATTCTCAATCAGCAAGCCCCCCCTCGAACCAAATGCATCAAAACCAATCCCTGCTCATTGTTATCAAACGATACTAAAGTAGCCTTGCACCAAAGGAACAAAAAATGGAAACAATGTAAAAAAATAACCCTAACACCCTCCTAGAGTGTAAGCAACTACGAAACTCCACAAAAAGCTAATAATTAAAGACTGCAAAGTCCACTTCTCCAAATTCCAGTGCTTGCACTCAACAAATCCCAAATAATTCTGGGACTCCATCTCATCCATGCTGCATCCTGGCAGCAAAGAAACTCCTGCCAAGACCCCAGCCTCTCCAGCCTTGAAACAGCCAGCCAGTTCAACTCATTCTTCAGAG
>NC_056744.1:1184992613-1185170113 GCF_019279795.1 Protopterus annectens
AAGCAGAAAATACTGAAGAATTAGCTGGCCCTAAACCAGATGCCAGACCAATGAGTTTTGAAGAATCATATGATGAGGATGAATACATGTTGATAACTACTTGCCATTCAGCCTTTGGTGGAAATTTGACAGCTGATGCCATACCACAAGATTGGATAAAGGCCTGGATATGAAAAAAATGAAGATTAAATGATCACAAATATTTTATCATAGTCCAGAGATAACAGATCACACACCTTTGACCAGGGAGAGCTGAGTGGTCAAATTTGCTCTACACCATTGAGTAACCAGGATGTTGCTTCCACAGAGTCTCCAACAAAGTGCACTCCCAAATTACTATAAGGGATCACTGTTTCAATTGTGGAATTAGAGAGGTGTTATTCTGAGCACTTGTGCAAATGCATATTGGAAAGCATCTTGCAAATGACCTTATATGTTGAAGATCATGGTTACAGTAGCAGTGCCATCATAGATTTAGAACCAAATTGTCATGACAAAACATATCTGCTTCAGATTCATAACTGGGAATGAGGGAGAATGCTTTACGGAAGCTAGTACAAATGGTGTTTTTTTGATTTTAGCCAAATGTTTGGCCCAGTACTATACAGGAGTTTATTACTAAAATAAAGGCATGAGTGCAGGGCCTTGGTCAGTAGGTTGAGTAGATAACTAGTTAGCAGGAAAGGCAGAAATAGTGATGGTAAAGGGGTTATCGGATTTCCACTGAAAGAGAGAGAGAGTGAGTGATGACCACTGGGGCATCATAGGGTTAATTGTTAACACCAGTGTTTTTTAATTACATCCTCTAAGACATTATAAGATCAGTAGTGAACAAGATAAATCTTCCTTCAAATGACACAGAGACATGATTTATGTTGTAAGATGTGGCAATAGAAAAAGAAGGATTACAAACATTCTGGATAAATGAATGTACAAATAGCAATTAGTTTTCAGTATCCATAATAATTCAGATGAGCGATATCATTTAGCTGTTATAAGAGATACAGGTCAGGAAGATCTCATGGATATTAATCATAGCTAGACAATAACAAAATACCTGAGTGGTGGCTAGGCTATGTAAGATATGTGGTGCATTCAAGAGAAATAAACTTTTTTGGTTCTCAAGCAAATAGTTCAGATGATGAGATTTTATTGATACCCTGCAGAGCCTTAGGGAGACTTCACAGAATACTGTGTGCAGCTCTGTAGGCCCTGCAGGCAAAAGGAGATGACAGTAGTGGGAAGATGAAAGAAGGTGACCATAATGACAAAAGGCATGGATGGACTCTGTTACAAGGAAATAGCATGGAAGATGGTTATGCATACATTGAAAAAAAGGACGGAGAGGAAGTAAATACTGATGTGCACAGGATTATATGGGACAAAGGTGGGAGATGACCAGAGAAGGAGATGCAGAAATAACTGGTAGGTGTAGGGAGCTAATTCAGATAAGAGCAAGTTTGCCTCATGGAAAAGGGTGTTAGGTGGGGAATAAGCAGCTGGAAAGAAAGTGAAATGCAAAAATATAGGAGGTTTCCAGAGGGCTTGGGACAGGTGAAGTTGAGGAAGGGAATGAGGGTAAGAAGAAAAGTTACAAGGTAATAGCTGGTGCCTATGGGCAAAGAGAGTACATTTTGGTCTTTTCAAAGAGTGCAATTTTGAGCAACTTGCACTGGTAAATATTTCTTTTTGAAGGGTGTGATGAGGTCAAGGGGACACTAATGCTGTGCTTCCTGCAGCAAATGGGCAGATGCAGTGGGCTGCATTCTTATTCTGTAGAAATATGCAGAAGAAAAAAATTGAATCTAGCATGGTGTCTTCTATAAAAAATAGACACTATTATTCATGATTTCCCTTGGAAGTACAGGAGGAAGTACCAAAATATTTATATTTTCATTTATTTTATTTGGCATCTTTTGGTTCCATTGAGCTCTTCTAGTTTCCTAACAGGCTATAATTGGAAGTAAGGATACTGTTAGATGGTGGCTGATATCTCACAGATGTTTAAGCTCTATTTTATTTAAATGTCAGGTCCAATCTGATGTGCTGCAGTGTTCCACATTATTAACTAAATGAGGTTAATTCTACAACAGATAAACAGGGTCATAACCTATAATTCCTTTACGATGGTCACTACTCAGCAAAACTACATGCTAATGATGAGTATTTCTTTAGATAGTTTTTTATTGTCAGCCTTCCTTTTACACGATGGACACACCCACTCTTGGAGCTGCATTATAGAAAGTGAATCCTTGCCTTTTCCATCCACTTGCAATCTGTGAAGATGCTTGCTTTCACTGCCAGTCTGTCTGTATCCCACTGTGAGTTGATCATTTCAGTCACATCAAAGTCTGGTGCATGTAGCAGAGCTCAGTAGTCTAGGAGAAAATATAGGCATAGTTTACTCACCGAGCAGAAATTATTGGACAGGTTTAGATCGGACACATATAATACAGACTTTGGTGTGTTTGTGGGTTTTGTAGATGGTAAGTGGGGGAACGTGTGGTTTTCTTATACATGTGGATACCAAAGTATGCAGAAAACACAACTGAAACACCAGTCCACTATGTATAGTCCTCACTACACTTGCTCCTGGGAACTTCTAGAGGCAAACTAAGGTCACACTGGGTATCTCTGTCTAGAGAATACTTCATTTTCTTGACATGATATTGGCACATGTGGCTCAGTATATCTATTTGGCAGTATCTCCACAGGACTGGGGCACACCATGCATGCCTCTCACAGTGACACACCTTCCTGAGGTGCTTGGTGCAATAGACTGCACCCTGTTGCCATAAGGCCCCCATATGGAACACAGGTGGTAGAGGTGGAAAGGCTGCCATTCTATCAACTACCAGGTAGTGTGTGATGCAAAGGGGGTGTATCATCATGTTTGCATAGTATCCTGCAGTGGTGCTCGTGATTCTCGCATGTGGCACACAAGCTTGCTGTATTGCCTCTTCCTGCATGGTAGGACTCCTCTTGGTCACCTAGTTAGTATATGCTGCAGTACTATTGAATAACCAATCCCCCTGTGTTTTATATGTAACCTGTCCCTGTTTTGTTTTCCAGGTGATGCAGGCTACTCACTTGGACCTTGGCTAATGACACCAGTCTGTAACCCCAGAAAGCTGCTGAGGAGTGCTTCCCCCAGGACATTTCTCAGTGTTACTTTTTCTGACATCTATATGGTCCAGTCATTCCTAGGCCATGGAAGTCAGGCACACCCAGGCTAGAAGAGAGCCCATTTGTTCTTACCTGTACATCCCAATACACTGTATTTCCTGACAAGAGCTGAATGGAAGGGAGAGTGTAGGAGTAACCTTCTCTCTCCCCACTGGGAGTGCCCACCCTCCCCTCAGAAGTTTTACCAAGTTTGCTATTGATGTCCGCTATCCACCATGGGGTCACATGATTCTGTATGCCTAATTCCATTCAGCTTACTATTACCAAGCATCTTGACCACACAGGCTCAAATGGCTAGTGATCCCACAGGGTGTCACCCTATGTGACAAGCCAAGCCATGTCTTCTACCTCAGAAGATGCAGGTTACTCCCATCCTCCATGACCAACTCCAACAATTCCCAGAGCTGCTAGACAAATTTAGGTCACCTGGAAAGACATTTACTCGTTGTTTCTTTAGCTGTGTACCTTCCTTTCCATTGTCTGTGAAGGGAGAAAGTGGGCATAGAGAGAAAGAACAAAAGTAAGATAAAAAAATTAAAGGAAAGATGTGGGAAGCACAAGTAGCTAGACACGTTGTATAAAGTATTTACAGTAGCCATATACTTTTCAGAGTTATTCCCAAAGTAGATCCTAGACACTACATCCTGCGCATGTGCAGTTTGCTTGATGAAAAGTTTTTTTTTTATTATCTGTGTTTAGTGGAGCTATTTACTCTTGGTCAAGAAGGGCATATCATGTGCCTGCATTATGGAGGGAAAAGTGTGCTCACTGACACATTGTGTAATTGTCTTCTGTAATTCAAACTGGAACACTGACTTTGATATGCTCACCTCTGATGCTTTGAAGATGAGAAAGCTGGGGTTCTATTCCCACTCCTGGCACTTGGATACATTTTTACAATAATAATGTTGTAGTGCAGCATAAGAAGGTACTGCATTCCTGGACTGATGTTTTTAAGGCTCGCATCTGCCCGAGCTGGTAGAGATCTCATAGCACTTATTGAAAAGTGTAAGAAAATTTCCAATGTCCTGGTAAAATTTCTCCAGCCATTAAGAATATTACCGCAGGTTTCCCCTGAAAATGAGCCATGCTTAGAGGAGTGAGAGCATAAGTTTGTTAACTGCTGTTTTTTGATGCCTAAAAAGTCTTGCATATTTAATTCAGTGTTCATGTTATCAGTAAATCAGAAGTTACTTTGTTATAAGATGCAGAAATGCAGTCCCAGTGGATGTGTAACTCAAAGTATAGGGAAAAGGTAATTTTCTTTTTCTTTTTTCCAAGTTTGTGACTTTTAATTTAGTAGGTATAGAGATCAGGGGGAGGAGATACAGGAGCAAAAATAATTTATGATTTTTTTTTGTTTTAGCATTCAGTAAATTAAAGGTGGCATTGTCTTGAAGTTTGCATGTTTTATTTATGATACAGTTCATCTTGACTAAGGGAGACCAGGTATTTCATTTTATATCCTGTGTAGAACTAACCCAGTCAACAACAACAAAAAAGAAATAAAATAAATGAAGACTGTAAAACAAACTTGTATATAGTTTCAGCAATACAAAGCAGATTATAAACCATTTCTTTCAGGACTAACAGAAGCCTTAAAAGCAATAAAGAATGTACATATTATGGAGTAGTTTGCAAAAAGAAAAATCTGCATTAAAGAGGTGCTTAAATGAATGTAGGCAACCATTACTGGCAGTCAACATAACCTTTTGCTCTTATATAATAAAATGTGACTGAGTTGTATCAGAGTTCCGGTTAATCAACCATCAGAAGGTGTAGTACACAGCTGCATCTGTATAAGGTTACAATACCCCAGGCTCTGATTAATCTGAAAAATAATATAACTTCTAAGAATACTTTATCACTGATATTATATCCCTGTGTTTTATTTCATTTTTTAAAATCCTGTAGTTTGTCATTTTAATAATTTTGTAGCACTTGATATAAAACAGCCATTTTGGAATGTGGCCACTTGAATGACTGTCTTAGGCGGTTAAGATGAAATACATGAATGAATTACCTTGAAGTTAACAGTGCAGCTGTTTTCATACCAATATAGCAGGAAGTATTTATACTATAATCAAGACGGATTTATTTTTGTTTGAATAATTTGATTTTGGCATTTAGTTGTTTTAAGGTATTATCTGCAGTAGAATTGCCAAAATAATGGAGTCTCTTGAACTGTAAACATGCCAATTCCTTCATTCTATTTTCTTTATGATACTTACAGACTTTTTATATCCACAGACTTCCTGAAATGAAAATAAAAATCCAGTAAGTGCATATCTCTTATGGCCTGAAGTTTCTGTAAATGAAACAGAACATCTAGTAATAGCATTTATTATGGCATAAAGCTTCTTAGCCTGCCAGATTATTGGTGCAGTGAGAGATCTGTTGACTGCAGCATTGTCAGTCTACCTTCAATAAACATCCCAAACACCAGAGTGAGATGAAGGCTTGGCCTGTAAAGGAAACAGATGATATTAGTGTGTGCCTAACCTGAGCAGTACCACAAGACCAGTTCTGTGTGCCTTACTTGAGTAATGCCACAAGACCAGTTCTGTGTGCCTTACTTGAGTAATGCCACAAGACCAGTTCTGTGTGCCTCACCTGAGCAGTACCAGAAGATCAGTGTTGTGTGCCTCACCTTAGCAGTGCCATAAGACCAGTTTTGTGTGCCTCATCTGAGTAGTGCCTTAAGACCATTTCTGTGTGCCTCACCGGAACAGTGCCTCAAGACCAGTTCTGTGTGCCTCACCTGAGCAGTGCCACAAGTAAATACCCAGTGTATATATGCAGACGTTTTTACCAATGGGATGCTGCTGCTCTGTTAGGGTGCAATAAGAAAATAAATCCCTCTAAAGTATAAAACCTCTGTTATTCCCTGGATAATGCCTACTTTTTCATCCCCTTTATTTCACTGCTCCTCATGATGAGGAGTTGTGGTAACTTTAACTCCCCTCTGAGGGAAACTCACTTCATGAAAGGCAACGCTGAAGGGAAAAAGTTAGTTATCAGCTAAATGTCATGTCTTATAACTAGAAACACATATAAAGTCCAAGAAACACAGCTGCATTCAAAAGTAGATGGTGACAGTAAATCTGGACAAACAAGGGAAAACTGTTTGTTGAAAATGTATAGATAGTATGAATGTTTGCATATCATTGCTACTTACTTTTTGGAGGGGGGGTCCTAAACTTTGTCCAGATCAACTGAATAGTTTCCTAGAAAGTTAATCTGCAGAAAGCCTTGAAGAAAATCAAGAAATAAAAGCAGTGAAATGTCTAAAGCACAATAAACTGCAGGAAGTCTTCCCAAACATTCTTTCTGAAAGGTATTCAGACAATTAAATGTCTGCAGCACTAGTGTCCAATACAGGCATACTACTACTACAAGCATTTGAGCTGGTAACTGCTCTAATAAAGTCTACTTTTACTACTTCAGAAGTGGCAGAGGAGCTTGTTAATAGTGTAAAACAGTAATTGGCTAACCCTTCAAACCAGATATGTTTGCATATAGGTTCACTTGGACCATTTTTGTGGAAACCCTTACTTTTCTGAATGAGTACTGGAGCAGTTGCAGTGCATTGATGGTATGGAATAGCTCACCATAGTTCTGAGCCTCAGGCAAAAAGACTGGAAAGAGAATGAGCAAGGTTAAATAAATTCATTATTTAAATAATTAAATATATATGGCCACATTTGGGAGGAAATGAGGGTTGGTCTTCTGGGATATTTCCTCTTGATGGTACCTATAAAGTCTTCAGGCAGAAGTAATAGCTACCAAGAAATTAATTTAAGTACTGTAGAAGAAGCATAGGAAAGAAAAAATCCAATGTGATACCCCAACCTCATGCACAATAGTTAAAAGGGGTTAATGTTGATGGTGGAGAACCCTGTCTAAAGAATAGTTTACTCAACCTGTGTTAAGGCTAGGTTATGAAATTCTAAGAAGGCTAATGCATGAACTTTAACAGTTAGTCAGATCCAAATGAAAAAATATGTCTGAAGTTGGCTAGACTGACCTGGATAGATGTTGATGGTGGTTGCAGAGCGTATGTTTGGGACCAGACAGAGAAATGCTTCTGTTTCCTTCTGGAAATAATGCATGCAAAAGCTTCTAAACTGCACTAAAGTTTCCAAATAACCTTAGGAGTCCAGAAGTAATCCACAAAACACTACAAACAAAAAAGTTGTTTGTGAAACAAATTTTAGTAGCACCAAAACACCATCTGGTATCTTGGCCTTTCATCTTCAAGGATACATTTCAAAATCACCTCACACCTTAAATACAGGGTGAACCCCATTTGCATCAATTGATTAATTGCAAACAATTAAATCCTTAAAGTGCAATGAACTTGCTATACATTATTTACTTTTCTTTAAAACATTTAAACATATATAACATATATTATAAATACATATTACAAATACTTCATAATCACTTTATAATATATAATTATGTTTACTGCATTTTAATAACATTTCCATCTATATATAAATTCACTTCTAAATGTAATCCCCTAGGGAAAAGGGTACCAAAATTCAAAATCATTTTGATTTCCAAACTGCTTAACTTTTTAGCTAGATCTCCTCCCCTTAAACTACAAGGACTAGCCAAAACACTGAAAAAGAATGAGTTACTGTCCCCATCATTTGTATTACAAAAATGTTCCCCAACTGGAGTCCTAAGATTCTTGTTAAGGATGTCTCCTAAATGCTCCAAAAGTCTTACTTTGACTGCCCTCTTGGTTTGTCCTATATACCATTTTATGGGATTGCAGCCACACCCCACTATATACACCACCCCACAAGATTTACAAGTGAATCTTCCCTTAAAAACAAATTTGCGGCCATTAATTTCAGAAATGTTTATAATTTTTCTACAAACTCTGCAATTACCACAAGAATAAGACCCTACCATTCCTTTATCAACACTAAGAATAGGTATGTTCAAAAGTTCTTTTAAATTTAAATATCTGCCATAGGAAAACTTAACCAGCCCAGGAAATAAATCTCCCACTACTTCATCCAGGCATACTATATGCCAAAATTCCAAAATTAACTTTCTCAAAGTATTGGAAAAGGGAGAAAATTTAGACATAAAATATATATCCTTACCAGTGAAGCTTGATTTCAAATTCTTAAAACCACATGTTTCTTTCTCAATATTTGTGCCATATGTTGGAACAACCTCACCTAAACTTTTGTTCATCGTCCTATTTAAAACTCTTTCACTATAACAGATTTTCAAGAGCCTATTCTTGCTCTCTTGGAAAAATTCTAGTTTGCTTTCTTTGCAAAATATGTTTAAATTCCCAAAAGGATAATGAGTCTAACAAATGGGGCGATGCATACTCTCAGCGAACAAAAAATTATTCACTGCAATGGGCTTTCTAAATGGTTTACATTGTATTTTAAACATACAATCAACATAAAATTCTACGTCCAGAGATTGAATCCTTGAATTTCCCATGCTCATGGTAAATTTCAAACCGTGACTATTCGTATTTAACTCATCCAAAATGTTCTCAAACTCAAGAGGGTCCCCTTTACAAATGAAAAACAAATCATCTATATATCTTATATACAGCACCACATTTTCTCTATAAATCCTGGTGCTGATAAAAATTACTTTTCAGACCAACCCATATAGATTATAGCAAATGTTGTTGCATATGAGGCACCCATAGCTGTTCTCTTCCTTTGCAAGTAGATGTGATTATCATACCTAAAGTAACTATGAGTTAAACAAAATTCCAACGATCTAATAACAAATGTTCTTGGACCCACTCCCATTATGTCAATAATAGCCTCCAAACCATATATATCTATGCTGAATATTGGTATAAAGAGAACCAACATCTACTGTAACTCAATAATAATTGTCCTGCCACTGTATTGAATTCAACATCTCACACAATTGTTGGGAATTCTTTATACGTGCAGAAACGTTTTCCAAAAATTCTTTTAAGTACAAAATCCAAAAATATCCCAACATTATACACAAATGATTGGATACCAAAGACAGTTGGTCTACCTGGGGGTTATCCAGGCTCTTGTGCAATTTTGGAATAGCATAAAAGGTTGGGTCATTTGGCTTCAATATCTTTAATTTTCTAACATCTTCACTTGAAATAAAACCCAACCTTTCACCCCATTCCAAAATTGCAAACAATTCATTATTAAATTGTTCCACAGGATTTTCAGTTAACATAACACACTCTTCCTTTTTCTTTAATAAATCCTGAACCATTTTCTCATATTGCACTTTAGACATGACATTATGAAGTATTTGTAATATGTATTTATAATATATGTTATGCATGTTTAAATGTTATAAAGAAAAGTAAATAATGTATAGGAAGTTCTGTGCACTTTAAGGATTTAATTGTTTGTAATTAATCAATTAATGTAAATGGGGTTCACCCTGTATTTAAGGTGTGAGATGATTTTGAAATGTATCCTTGAAGGCAAAAGGCCGAGGTACCAGATGGTGTTTTGGTGCTATTAAAATTTGTTTCACAAACAACTGTTTTGTTTGTGGTTTTTTTTGGATATTCTAGTTGGATTTGGTGTGCTTTTTATAGAGTCCAGAAGTAAGACTGGATCTGCCAGAAGAGCCAGATATTAACCTGGACAGTACCTCTCCAAGTTGAGGAAGCAGAGGTTAACCTGTGAATCTAAACACAGCCTCTTATTACTAGGGATGTCTGAAGAATAAAACAATCTCTTCTTGACCACCAAAGTTCCACCAAAGTTCCACCAAAATGAACCTGAGATATTCCAGTAAAACCTGTAAAAATAGCAATGGGAGTGATGGAAACTGAAGGGAATGTGTGTCTAACTGCCGATCTCCTGAGATTGGTCTGTAAAAACAGAAAAGGAGAGTCCTGTATTTTCCTTGTTGTTAAAATATACAACACTGGGAGAATAGGTGAATGACGACCTTCTCTGTACTGTTTGAGTGAATTCTTACTTCCAGAACTGATATGGATACGGAGTCAGGACCTTCTCTTCTGGAACAAGAATCAACTTGATTAGCACTCACATTAGGTTGAACCGTGCTTCCTCCACTGGCCCTATTTGTTCTGGTACATTAATTCGTTAGGTGTCTTATCAAATTATAAGATTCTTCGGATTCAAACCTCAAGAGTTAGAAGGACAAAAGGGCATTCTCAACTGCAATTATTTTTTTTGCAACTCACTCTCCATGATTCTTTCAACACCTTGGGCTATAAAGTCCTGTATGAGTGCTCCATCTCACCAATGAGTCAACCACTGTGCACTTGGATATAAGAAGAGGCAGTCTTCCTTTAGGCTAGGAAGTCAGGTTTATCACATCAAGGACCAGTAGCAACAGCAGTAGTTTGACATCAGAAGGAAACCAGACATGCTGTGATGACTCTGGTCACTGGCAATGGGCAGTTCAAATCTCTGACAAGTTCTTGAAGCCTTGATAAGTATAAGCAGAAGATAGGGAGATGAAACATTTACAAGAAAGGGCCTGGGAGATGAACCATTTACAGGCCACGTGTGTGTCCATTGGAGAGATAGTGCCAAACCAGGGGTGAATTTCTTGGTCCCCATCCAGTTGTCCAAGTTACACTTGAATTGGTTTAGGGAGGAACTCAGCTTCACGTGGATGGGGACCCTGTTCCAGAGAAGGGGTGGTCACATACCTGTCTCTCCAGCAGGTCCTATATATATATCACAGGCAAGGTTTAGGTCTTTAGAATGGGTAATTATGGCGCTGTTTGTTTTGTGGATATGCGGGAGGTCCATCAGGCTGGGGTCTGACAATGCCTTGTAAGTCAGGCATAGATCTCTCAACAACAGCCTGTAGGAGACAGAATACAGGGATAGGGCCTTGAGGCAGTCTGCATAGGACATGTTACTTACACCCTGTATTCTTTTAGTGAGGAACTTCTGTGGATGTTCTAGTTCTTGGATGTACATGGTTAGGTACATACCAAAGGGGCATTGTAAAAATATATGCAAAGGAATCTGGATATGGAAAACTTTACAATACAAAAAATAAAAAAGACTAAGGAAAAGTAGAAAAAGAGATGAGTAATGGAGAAGTCAAAGAAATAGAAATTGAAGTAATGGAATAGCTGCAAAGAGAAGGAATCAGTGTAGAAAAATCAAATGCAGAAAGCACCACAACAGGATAGAGCAATGGATATCCAAATTAAGGGGAAACCAGTGGAACAGGAAGTAACTGGTCAGGTGCCATATCAAGATATTTTGGAGCCTTCCACAATAAACCAGTATAAACATTCATTTGAAGCTTGACAGCAAGGAAAGAAACAGGAAACTGTGGAAACTCTGATGCAGTCAATGTTGAGGAGTGATAGGCCAGTGAGTTCTCATATGACAGAACAACAGAAGACACAGGATGAAATTGAAGAGAATGTGCCACAGGAAGATGCTCTAGAACTTTCTATAGAATGCCCACAGGAAATGGAAAACAAGGGATGTACCCTCAGTATGGAAGAAAAGGAGTTAAGAGAAGAGTTGCATGATTTAATAGACAAAGATAGATATATCAAGATCATGAATGTTTATACTGGTTTATTGTGGAAGGCTCCAAAATATCTTGATATGGCACCTGACCAGTTACTTCCTGTTCCACTGGTTTCCCCTTAATTTGGATATGAGCTGCGGAAGCCCTTACAAATGCCTTCTATGAACACCTCCAGGACTGCATGGATCAGGCAATCCCAAATAAAACCAAGACTCTTTCCACAAAGGGCAAACGTCCAGTCTGGTGGACCACAGCCATTAACAAACTTTACAATAAGAGGAGAAAGCTATTACATGATAGAACAAAATCCATAAAAGGGAAGTCACCCCTGATCATTATTAGTAAAAAAATACGAGCACTCATAAAATCAACTAAGGCCAATTTTGAGAGAAAAATTGCCATGGATTCAAAGGACAATCATAAGGCCTTTTTCAGCTATGTTAGGAACCTGGGTGGAAACTCCCAGATATGCTTAGAATTAGTCCAAAATGATACAAAAATCACTGAACCCACAGACATTGCCAACATACTGGCAGACAGGTTCAGTGCAAACTTCTCTCCCCCCTAAAGGAGAGATAACTATCCCAGAGGAGTGTAGCCTCCCAGACATCTCAAATGCGCAGGTGAAAGCTGCTCTCTCTAAAGCTTAAAACACAGCATCAATGGGACTGGATGGTGTCCCTGGCTGTGTGCTACACGAGCTAAATGAGGAATTAAACCGCATAAGGCAGCTGTTTAATCTCAGCCTTACCACAGGATACGTGCCTAAGGAGTGTGACGGCAACTGTGGTCCCACTCCACAAAGGCGGTGCCTCTACGGACCCTGGTAATTACCATAAGCTTAACAAGTCTAGTCTGCAAAGCTATGGAGAGGATCATAATGGAGCTCATAAACAAAGATATAGGGGACTTGCAGACATTGGACCCGACCCAGTTTGGCTTCGTCAAGGGAAGATCATGCCTTTTGAACTTGGTCGACTTCTTCGAAACAGCCACCAAGGCCATTGATGAGGGAAAGGCAGTTCATACAGCCTACCTTGACCTTGCAAAGGCTTTCGACACAATACCCCACTCGGGTATTGTAGAAAAACTTACCAGCTTAAATGTAAACCCTTAAGGACAGAACCCACAGGGTTAGAGTTGCTGGCGCTATGTCAGACTCCAGGCCGGTCACAAGTGGTGTCCCACAGGGCTCGGTCCTTGGCCCCCTATTGTTCGGCATCTACTTCTCAGAAGTACAGGCCAACGTGGGAGGACTTTGGCTGACAAAGTTTGCAGACGACTGCAAACTGGGTGCCATAGTGGAAAGTGCATCGGACACGGATATCCTTCAGAAGGGACTCACGGAAACAGATAGCTGGTGCCAGAGCCATGGCCTGAAGTTAAACGCCAAAAAATGTATAGTCATACCCTTCAGGAAAAACAAGGTAACCCAAGCTACCATATAGGTGGCAATCCACTAAGCACAGAAGAGGTTATCAGGGACCTGGGGACCCAGGTTGACAGTGGCCTTTCTTTTGTCTCTCACATTGCTAAAGTGGTTAGAAAGACCTTCTACATTGCCCACCTGATCATGAAGGGATTCACATCCAGATCTAGTGAGGTCATTGTTCCCCTGTACTCTTCACTTATCAGACCAATGATCGAGTACAATGCCCCATTCGGGATGTATCTCACCCGACATCTGCAGCAATTGGAGAGACCCCAAAAGTTCCTCACCAAAAGGATAAAGGGACTCCAAAATCTGTCATATGCTGCCAGATTGAAGAAACTCCAGCTCTATTCATTCGCATACCGTGCCTGACATACAAGGCCATGTCCAACCCGGAATTAATGGACATGCTCCACCTCAAAAAATCCAAATCCACCAAAACCACTAGAGCAAGCGACTTAAACCTTAGCACAGATATAAATAGGATGTGCTGGAGGGATAGATTTATCACTCAGAGACTCCCTATGCTGTGGAATAAAATCCCGGTCCATGTGAGGCAGAGCACCTCGCTGGCTCTGTTCAAGAGAAATCTTGACCTGTGGGTGGGAGATCGTAGGTTTACCCCAGGAATCATCTCTGTGTCACTGCTGGACAGAGGCACAACAAACTAATGGGCACAGTATTTTTTCATATAAGGGGTGGCGTAAGCCACAAAAATTTGGGCTAGGCTTATAAATGCCTTAGGGCAGATAGCCTAGTATAAACCTATGAACCTATGAACCTAAATAGACTGCAGATGGTTAATAAAACCCCAAAAGTCAGAAGCTTGATAAAACAAATGAACACAGTAATTAGGACTGTCCATAGAGATCCATGTGATATAACAGAAGTAAACAGAATATATTACTGTGCTGCTAAATTAATAACTGATAAAGTTCTATCACAGGAACACAGGGTAGTGAGGGAAAAGAGGGAGCAACAGTGAATACCATCATGGAAATATCGAATAGAGAAAACTATAAAGCAGCTAAGACAAGAAGTATCATTGTTAGAAGATTATAGAAGAGGGAACAGATCAATGAAAATATTAAGAAAGATAGATGTGATAAAAGCAATGTGTGGTATTAGAGGAGACCAGGATCTATTATGCACTATTGGAGATAAACTAAAAATTACAAAACAGGCGGAAAGACTTAGAAGATACGAAGATAAATATAAGGGAAGAACACAAAATAAACAAATTTTTGATGACCCATAAAGGTTTTATAGAGAACTGGGAAATAAGGTAAAAGGAATAGATAGACCGCCAAAAAAAGAGGAAGTAGATACATTTTGGAGAAGTATCTATGAAGATCCTGTGGAACATAACAAAGATGCTAAATGGCTAGTAGAAGTAAAAGAAAGAATAAGAAGTTTAAAGGAACAGGATATGAAATGGGATGAAATAACAACTAGAGAGATTGAAATAAAGTTGAGAAAGGCCTCTAACTGGAAAACCCCAGGCCCAGATGCAGTACCTAACTTTTGGCTTCAAGTATTAACTTCTTTGCACAATGATTTAGCCATGAGTAAGAACTATTTATATATGCACCCCGAACACACATCACACTTGGTTAACAACAGGAAAAACAATCCTCTTACTTAAGAGTGAACCTGCAAGCTACCCTAAAAATTATAGACCAATAACTTGTTTTCCGACAACCTGCAAACTATACATGGGAATTGACGCTGACAGAGTTTATAGTCATTAAGAAGAAAACTCAATTATGGCAGTAGAACAAACGGGCAATAAATGAAAGTCATATGGAACAAAGGACCATTTGTTGTTAAACAAAGTTATAGTGGAGAATTGTAAGAAGGGGAAGAACCTAAGTATGACATGGATTGACTACAAAAAAGCATTTGATAGTATCCCACATTCATGGTGCTTAAAAATGTATAACATACACCCTACACTGTACACAGTAACCATAAAACAGTGGCAGACCACTTTGCAATTAAGCCATGATAAAGGACAGATTATTATCGCAGGGATAAAATTCAAATGGGGATATTCCAGGGTGACTCTGTCACCCTTGTTATTCTGCCTCGCCATTAACCCATTAAGCTGCTTACTTAACAGCCTAGGCCATGGCTATAATTTGGCTTCTAGAAAACAACAAAGTCTAATGACTTCTCATCTTCTCTTTGTTGATGATTTAAAATTGTATAGCTCATCAGATGAGGAACTGAAAGCACAGCTGCAGGTTGTCAAAACTTTTTCAGATGATATCGGAATGTCATTTGTTCTTGATAAATGTGCAAAAGCAACCTTAAAAAAAAAGAAAATTGCGGCACCAGGAAAACATCTGTTTGGGACAAGAATGTGATATAAAAGAACTTGAGCAAGAGGGGTGTATAAATACTTGGGAATTGATGAAGGATCAGCAATAAAACATGAACAAATGTGAATAAGGCTTAGTAAGGAGTACTTTAGAAGACTTAAATTAATCCTGAAAACAGCATTGACAACTAGGAACAAGATCCAAGCTATAAATCAGTTTGCTCTTCCTGTCCTAACTTACAGTTTTAGAGTGATTGACTGACCCCAAAAAGTGTTGGATAGATTGGATATCAAACAAGAAGGATGCTTCATGCTCACCAAATGATTTATAAAAATCAGTGTATACCAAGATTATATATCCCCCATTCTGAAGGAGGGATGGGCCTCCTTGAAATTGATTACATGTATAGATCTGCAATCGTGGGACTCCACACATATATATTGACCTCGCAAGATCCAAATGTGGTGAAAGCTTTGAAACATGAGGAGAATAAATCTAAGATGACATCTCTGCTTAATTTAACAGAAGCATATCGACATCAAGCAGGAATGGAAATCAAACCAGAAGTGGATAAAAAACAGGCAGCAACTGAATGTGCCAAAAAAGAAAAGAAAAAATATAAGGTGAAGGATCAGATGAGAAGGCAAGAAATGTGGAAAATTGGAAAACCCCAGGCCCAGATGCAGTACCTAACTTCTGGCTAAAAGTATTGACATCTATGCATGAAGATTTAACCATGAGTAAGAACTATTTATATGCACACCCCAAACAGAAACCAGCCTGGTTAACAACAGGAAAAACAATAGTCCTACTTAAGAGTGAACCTGCAAGATATCCTAAAAAAATGATAGACCGATAACTTGTCTTCTGACGAAGTATAAACTATACACTGGAATTGATGCCGACAGAGTTTATAGTCATTTAGAAGAAAACTCAATCACAGCAATAGAACAAAAGGGTAATAAAAGAAATTCATATGAAACAAAGTATCATTTGTTGTTAAATAAAGTCATAATGGAGAACTATAAAAAGAGGAAGAATCTAAGTATGGCATGGATAGACTACAAAAAAGCATTTGACAGCATCCCACTTTCATGGATAAAAGAGTGCTTAAAAATGTATAAGATACACCCTACACTGATCAATTACATTACAGCAACCATGAAGCAGTGGCAAACTACTTTGCAGTTAAGCCATGATGAAGGACAAATTATTATTCCAGGGATAAAAATTCAAAGGGGGATATTTTAGGGTGATGTTCTATTTCCGCTGCTATTTTCTCTAGCCCTTAATCTATTAAATTGTCTACTTAACAGATTAGGTCATGGCTACAATTTGGCTCCCAGAAAAACAACAAAGTATAAGGACTTCTCATCTTCTTTCTGTAGATTATTTAAAACTGTATAGTTCATCAGATGAGGAAATGAAAGCACAACTGCAAGTGGTCAAACTTTTTTAGATGATATAGCAATGCCATGTGGTCTTTATAAATATGTAAAAGCAACCTTTAAAACAGGAAAGCTGCAATACCAAGAAACCACCCGTTTGGGAAAGGAACGTGATATAAAAGAACTTGAGCAAGAGAGTGTGTATAAATATTTGGGAACTGATGAAGGATCAACAATAAAACATAAACAAATGTGAATAAAACTCAGTAAGGAATATTTTAGAAGACTTAATACTGAAAACAGCATTGACATCTAAGAACAAAGTCCAAGCTATAAACCAATTTGCTCTTCCTGTCCTAAGATGCAGTTTTGGAGTGATTGACTGGTCCCAAAAGGAGTTGTATAGGTTAGACAGGAAAATACGAAGGATGCTTCATGCTCATTAAATGATTTATAAAAATCAGTGCATACCAAGAATATATATTCCCCATATGGACCTCCTCAAAATTGATTACATGTATAGAGCTGCAATCGTGGGACTGCATACATATCTGCTGACCTCACAAGATGCAAATGTAGTGAAAGTTTTGAAACATGAGGAGAATAAGTCTAAGATGACTTTCCTGCTTAGTTTAGTGGAAGCATATCTGTTAGATTTTATGAATATAAATCTGAAATTAATTATGTTGTAAATATGCTGAAAGAAAAGGCTTGCTTAAATGCAGAAACAAAGTTTAAGTAATATGTGATCAGCAGTCATACTAAATGACCATGGCTTGGAAAAGGAATCTGCTGAATGGACATTCTTCCCTTACAGACTTAGAAACAGGATGTATGCAAGAGCAAAAATACAAAATCTGCTTTTAAAGAATGGACATTTTTCCCTTACAGACTCAAAACAGGATGTATGCAAGAGCAAAAATACAAAATCTGCTTTTAAAGAATGGACATTTTTCCCTTACAGACTCAAAACAGGATGTATGCAAGAACAAAAATGCAAAATCTGCTTTTAAAGAACAATGACATGTTATTCTGCATGGAAAAACAGGATGGCACAATAACAGATGTTTTTTATACAAAGATCCAAATAAAATACAGGATGTTCACACTGTCAGAAAAGCTGATCTCTGACAATGTGTTTTCTCAAAAATATGTTTTTCTACATGGACATCAGGACACTGTTACAGGATATTCACACTGTCAGAAAAGCTGGTCTCTTACAAGACATTGTTAAACAAGGAAGCTTAGTATTGTTTCTACAGGATAAGCAATTCTCCAAAATAAGAATACAGAACAATGTGTTTCCTCAAAAATATGTTTATGCATGACTAAAAAGTGTATATAAAGAGCTGTATAAATCCAGCTATGTTAGAGGTATGGTAGGGACACAAGTCCTAAGGTAAATGTTATATCTCTCACATCATCTGTACTATATGAGAAGTAAAGTTGGAACAGTACTTTTAAGCTGTAACGTGTTTCCGTTTGGTTTATTATAAAAAGTTATTGGTTACTGCTCTCTAAAGTTGATGCTGCAAAGTATATTCTCTCATCAGTGTATATTCTGCAAGTTTCTGTATGCAACAGACTGTGAATGCAAATATAACTAGACTTTGAATTTTAGCAGAATCCAGCCAGCAAGACTAAGTGTCTTAAGAACACTTCAAATCCATCCCACAGCAAGAAGCAGCAAGCAGTAAGCAAGTAAATCTCAAAATATTTTTTCAATGGCGAGGCAGCTGAGTGACTAGCTCCATATAATTTTTTCAATGGCAAGCTAGCCTGCATTTGAACCTACAATCTGCATTCAGCCACAGGAGGAGTGATGGTAAGCCCTGCAGAGGGTCACTTCAGTTAAATTGCAGTAACTAACATTTGTACGTATGTGTCAATTCTGAACAGAAGTATTCCAGTTTATGCAGCTTGCAGTAGTACAGTTTTTTAGATGTCTACATCCGGAGTGAGACTGAAGTTCCAGTCGCAGTGCCATAATTTCGCTAAGAAAAGGGGAATATCCACTAGCACAGCAGTCCGCTGCCTGTTGTGCTTTCCCAGCTTCTCAAGTGACTTTGAAAAATTTCCAGCCATCTGCAACAACAGCCTGATCACCTGTTTTCTTGCTAACTGGTAAGACTTTTTTCTACGTCACATTTTTTAGTATGGTTGCTATTCGACAGTTTGGATATTTGACAGTCTGGATATTAGATTAGACAGTATGGATATTTTCAAATATAAAACCTTATTAGGGCAGGTTGATAGTAAGGCATTATGCAAATGTATTAAAATATTTGACTGGTATCTCAAAGAAAACCATGTGAAATATGACAAATGTTTATTGTGTGCTTCAACAAAAACTGCATTTTGTGTATTATGTCATAAAATAATATTGCATCATATTGCGAAAAAAACAGACTGTAAAAACAGATCTGAAGAATTAACTAAGGGTAAAGTGTTTCCATTACATTCTGATGTTGAACAGTTATGTCCTGTCATCACATGTGAGTCAAATCAGTTACTGATAGAACCCCTAGTACATTTTGTTACAAAGGAATGTAGTAAACTTCTAAAAGACAGACACAATGAGTTCAGGAAGCTTAGACAAGTTATACACACATCTTTTCAAAAGTGCATAGGAGTTTCAAATTCAGCAGAACAGCTTACTAAAGAATGTCAGAAAGACCATGCAACATCACAGGAAATTCAACAGAAGTTGCAGGATAAAGGAAATAAATTAGCTGAACTGACAAAGACTGGGAACTTCCTACATACACAGCTAATCTGTGCAAAAGAAATATATTTTATAATATGTTTATGTTTTGAAAATGGTTAAACATACATGGCAGGATGGTAGGATCTGATGTCTGGACAAATCATTCTTAAATGTTTTACTTTCATTCAGTTAAAGCAAGACATCTATCAGTACTACAGTAAAGTAAAGCATATGAATGCCATTCATTAGCATAGTCAAAAGGTAAACAAAACTGTTCTAGTGTATAAAATTAAATAAAAATAGTTAATAAGAATAAAGATTTAAAGTCACAAGACTGACATGCTTGTATAAAGATATACAGATACAAGACAGACATGCATGTGTGTTCTTTTCATCTAGAGTACATCTGTTACAATAAGGCAGACAACAGCAAATATAAATAATATAAATATAAATGTGTTGGTTAAACTAATATCTATTTTGTTTTTTACAATTTGTTTATAATTATATAGTAACACCAAACAGTTAAAGCTCTGAATTTTAAAAAGAAAATCACAGATGGTATTATTCAAACAGTTTTTGTAAACTTAATGGCAGGACAGTTAAATAGTTAAATAAATAAATAAAAAATACCGAAATCCATGTAAATACATACTGTACAGAATACATTGTAGCAGTTCAGAGACATGAACACAATGTTATGGTTAAAATGACATTGAAATTGTGTGTTTTCAGTAGTGTATAAATGCTTGCAGCAGCACATAGTTATTGTCTCATAGTTAATTTAACAGCTGCAAAGAGTTAATGAAACAGTTCTAAGTCATAAATTAAATTCTGTGATTGCAAAAGAATAAATTGATCAAGTTAAAAAAAAAATAACATTAAAGCAGACACAGCTCATAACTGATAAAATAAATGGTCTGCAAAAGAAAAAGTTGTTAAATACATTCAGTTTTGGTAGTAATACTTTAATATCATTGTATTAACTATATAAAATTGCATTTTGATTTGTTGTATCAAACTAAAGGTTTGTTTCTTGTGTTTTCTATATAAAATGTTTTGAGTATGTTTAAAAACAGAGGGAATTGTTAGATTTTATGAATATAAATCTGAAATTAATTATGTTGTAAATATGCTGAAAGAAAAGGCTTGCTTAAATGCAGAAACAAAGTTTAAGTAATATGTGATCAGCAGTCATACTAAATGACCATGGCTTGGAAAAGGAATCTGCTGAATGGACATTCTTCCCTTACAGACTCAGAAACAGGATGTATGCAAGAGCAAAAATACAAAATCTGCTTTTAAAGAATGGACATTTTTCCCTTACAGACTCAAAACAGGATGTATGCAAGAGCAAAAATACAAAATCTGCTTTTAAAGAATGGACATTTTTCCTTACAGACTCAAAACAGGATGTATGCAAGAACAAAAATGCAAAATCTGCTTTTAAGAACAATGACAAGTTATTCTGCATGGAAAAACAGGATGGCACAAGAACAGATGTTTTTTATACAAAGATCCAAATAAAATACAAGATGTTCACACTGTCAGAAAAGCTGATCTCTGACAATGTGTTTTCTCAAAAATATGTTTTTCTACATGGACATCAGGACACTGTTACAGGATATTCACACTGTCAGAAAAGCTGGTCTCTTACAAGACATTGTTAAACAAGGAAGCTTAGTATTGTTTCTACAGGATAAGCAATTCTCCAAAATAAGAATACAGAACAATGTGTTTCCTCAAAAATATGTTTATGCATGACTAAAAAGTGTATATAAAGAGCTGTATAAATCCAGCTATGTTAGAGAGGGATGGTAGGGACACAAGTCCTAAGGTAAATGTTATATCTCTCATATCATCTGTACTATATGAGAAGTAAAGTTGGAACAGTACTTTTAAGCTGTAACGTGTTTCCGTTTGGTTTATTATAAAAAGTTATTGGTTACTGCTCTCTAAAGTTGATGCTGCAAAGTATATTCTCTCATCAGTGTATATTCTGCAAGTTTCTGTATGCAACAGACTGTGAATGCAAATATAACTAGACTTTGAATTTTAGCAGAATCCAGCCAGCAAGACTGAGTGTCTTAAGAACACTTCAAATCCATCCCACAGCAAGAAGCAGCAAGCAGTAAGCAAGTAAATCTCAAAATATTTTTTCAATATCTGCATCAGGCGGGAATGGAAATCAAACCAGAAGTAGATAAAAATCAGGCAACGACTGAATGTGCCAAAAAAGCAAAAGAAAAGTTATAAGGTGAAAGATCAGGTGAGAAGGCAGGAAATGTAGAAAAAGCATAAATATGGTTGCAAGTATAGAATCCTCTTGGAACAACCTCATGTTAATCAAGATCAAATGCAGGAATGGTTAAGGAGAGGTGAATTTAAACCAAAAGAAGAAAGGTTAATATTGGTGGCCCAAGAAAGTGGACTACGTACACGTTGGTTTACAAAGTCTATTGAACATGTGGGAGAAAGAGTCAAATGTAGGTTTTGTAAAACAGAATTTAAAACGGTTGCACATCTTGTTGCTGGTTGTGATATACTAATGGCTGAAGGACCATATACTGAAAGGCATAACAATGTGGCAAGACTGTTGCATTGGGGATTGTGCAAACATTATAATACTGACATAGCTGAAAAACACTGGAAACGTGAGCCAGAAAGGATCATAGAAAATTATGAAGTTTATATCACATGAGATCATCCATTACCACAACAGTTCAAAAAAGGATGTGAAAAAAAACAGATATATTAGTCCATGAAAAGAGGTCAAAAGTACCATTGATCACTGAAATTGCTACACCCAGTGACTACAGTGTCTTACATAAAGAGAGACACAGAGTCATAAAATACTAGGATTTGCAGGCAGAAACAATGGCAATGGGGAAGAAATTTACCCAGATAGCTCCAGTAGTAGTAAGAGTAGCAGGTCTTGTAAAAAATAATTTACAATCGTACATAGATATGTTACCAATACATGTAACTCCATATGAATTGCAAGAGTCATTACTGGGCATATTGCAGGTGCTAACATCAAAGAATGAAACAGTACTAATTTCATGAACTTTAATTGTAACTTGACTTAGCAATGGAGTCCATTCCCATTATGATATTAAAAACCCAAAAGACTTGGAGAAATTAAAAAAAGGAGTCCTGGGTTATTGTTTGTCCTGTGATATTGTTTGGATAGGATACACAACACTTGGAAGAACATAACTTGTGATATCTGGAGATGCTGTGTGTGGGATTTAAACCCATTACAGTGGCTATCACAGTACACACACACACACACACACACACACACACACACACACACACACACACACACACACACACACACACACACACACACACACACATACACACACACTCACTATTTTCCATCACAGAAAATGAAGCTACAATCACACAGCATCATCAGAGAAAAGAAAAAAATGCAAATGCAGTTCTGCTTCCAAAATTATGGTTTGGAACCAAAGGGTTTAGCAGTCATGTCAACTTATTTAGCAATGTGGAAACAACCTACCTCTGGGCTGTGCGGTATACAAATGGCATGAGGGTATGACAATCACTGCTTTTTTAGGCAATTGCTTATCTCCCCCTGCCTCCCTGGCAAAACTTCACAACTCTGTTGAGTAACATCCTGACCATCATCCCTTTAGACAAACACAGTTATCCTTGCGGACTTCCCCTTACATTCCTACTGCATCTTGATGTCTCCTCCAAATAGTGAGTATGCCTACCAGACCCAATTTTAATTCTAACCGCCAATCACTTCTTGACTTCATTATTACCTCCCATCTCAACAGTCTATCAAGTATCATAAATCACCCAAGTGCAATGACCACTACTCTTTAACATTTGACATACAGTACCTAAAAATTCTATATTTCACCTAGAACCATTTCCTACAGACCAAAAACGTCCTTCAAAATAACTAGACTGAAACTCCAACTTGCAACAATAGACTGGTCCCCAGTTATCAGCCTCACTGATGCAAACTCTACTGACAACTTAACTTTTACTAGACCTACAAAACACACATAAGTCTGACTGGCTTTCAAGAGATGAAAAGTCTAATGCATTTATGTGATGAGGCATAGAATCTTTTGGAAAACTACAACACTCCCAACTCAGGGGAGAAATACACTAAGTTATGGAATATTACTAAGCAAGCCACATGCAGGCATATGTACCTTAAATCAAAACAAAACCACCCTACTTCATTCCCAAACAGTGTTGGCATGAGATAAATAATACCTGCTAGAAATCCACATAAAGAGTTTTCTTTTCTTGGCCATATTCCTTGGTCTACTGGAAATCTCTCACCTGTTAATTCTCAAAGAATTCTCCAATCTTTCCACACAACAGAGCATTATATTCTCTTGCACACAAATTCCCCCATATTGTGTAGAATACCTCCTACCCTTATACTTCTCCAAAACCACAAGCAAATAAATTGCACCTCTGCTAGAAGGGATTCTTCTAGACTCTCCAACTGGTCCTGATAACCTCTGCCCTTGGCTACCACTGTACTGGTTTCATAGTCACCTCACTAAAACATCTACAACCTCACAAACAGTAACATGTCTGTTATCTGGAATTCAGCTGTACAAAAAGAGCAAACCCTTCTCAGCATCCCATTACCAGCCAATTTCAATACTTCTTATCATTAGTAAATTCCTTGAAATGTCATTTACAACCATCTCACCACTTACCTTGGCAAATACCACTTTTTCAGCAGCAGCATGGCTTTTGGACACGTAGAAGCACCATGACTGCTCTCTGGACACTCACTGATGACATCCTAACTAACATGGATCAAGGTAACCTCTCTGGAGCAGTATTTCTTGACCACACCTGGGCCTTTGACATGGCTGACCACTCCATCCTATTATCTCAAGATTACTTCAGTGTAAGTTGTAACTCTACCTAATGTCTCAAAGATTTCCTAATCACCTGAACTTTCACAGTTAAAATTGGGCCTGATTTATAAGATGCAGCCATGACTCTTTCAGGGGATTAGTTCTCACAAAAATGCTATTTTCATTTTTAAATTAACTGCCTCTTGACCTACCTCATCTACACTCCCTAATTTACGCTGATGATATGGTTATCTATAGATCCAGCCCTTCTCATTACACCATCATAAATCAACTTCAAGCCAACCTTCTACAACTAAATAATTGGCATTTTTCTAAAAACAAATCCTACTCAACCCTAAAAAAATACAATCCATGCCATTTGACACAATGAAAAACTCATTAAAGCCATTAGCTCTGTCCATAATAAAGAGGTAGACAACAACTTAATTGACTAAACCACATCATTTAGATTCCTTGTAATTTGGCTTGACCAATCCCCTCAACTTCCAAGACCACATTCAGAAAGTCATATCCAAAGTCAACTACCTCCTATTCTGTTCCCAAAATATGTGATCTCCAGTCACATCCTGCTAAAGCAACATTAGGCAAAGGTGTCCTGCATGCACAACTAGAATATGGCCTACAACTGCATTACAAGACACTACTACCACCTTGCAATCTCTTTGTAGTAAAATATGATGTTTTATTAGCAACTCTCCTAATTGTGAACATCACTAGAACACCTTGGAAAAGGCAAGTTGACTATCCATTCGAGATGGAGCTAACCTCCTTCTTGGCATCCCTCCCTTCAAGGTGCTATGTCAAGATGCACCATTCCCCTTAACCATGAGACTAATTATATCCAATTCCATCTACAACTTAAGAAGCCAGTCCACCAATGGCCCTACTGTCATGCCATGCCGGCGTGAATGACCTGAGACGTACCTCCTTGGACTACATGAAAAGAGACATAGAGGAGTTCTCTGATTATGTAGCCCAGGCTGGTATAACCCTGACCCTGAGCAGCATCTTGCCCTCACCAAGAATGATGCCACAATACAAAGACAAGATGATCAGCTTTAATAATTGGCTCAATTACTGGTGTCATTCTAGGGGGATCCAATGTCTGTCTGCTTGGGATGACATGCTGGACAAGCCACGCTGCTTCACAAGGGATGGCTTGCACCTGTCACCACTGGGCTTCCGGATATTGGCTAAGGCTCTTGCTACCCCCATAGTGCCTTTTTTAGGCAAGGCTCAAAAGACAAACCCACCACCTTAGAAACAATAAAGGAAAAAACTAAGGGTAATGCTGCTCAACGCCAGAAGTCTAAATCTCAAGATGCAGGCTCTCGAAGCACTCCTCAGTATGGAGAGCATCGATGTCTGTGCACTAAGTGAAACCTGGTTCGAGGCTCCTGAGAGCACCCCAGCCCTACCAGGTTATACCTCGTATCATGCATTTCGGCCCCAAAACCTGGGCCGAACCACAAAAGGAGGGAGTGTCCATATTCATTAAAGACACCCACACCTCCAGGTTAGTGGCAATGCCTAAGCATCGGAGACCATCCATGTGCAACTAACCATAGGTAAAACTGCTATACAACTTGTAGCATGCTACAGACCACCCTTGCAATCTCAGGAACTCCATTCAGCCTTCCTGAAGACACTGGAGGATATGAATGTCTCCCATCATATTGGGAGACTTCAACTACCCAAACATAGACTGGGTGCATTACTCAAGCCCCAGCACCCTATGCAATGGAACAACTAGTCACCTCCCCAACAAGGGGAAATAATATACTTGACCTGATCATCACAAACATGGGGACAAAATGCTCAACACCGGAAGTATACCTCTCACTAGTGAGATCAGACCATAAACTAATAACCTTAGATATTCATATCCCACCTCCACCCCCAGCACAAAAGACCACAGTGAGAAACTTCTCAAAAGCCGACTTTACACTCCTTAGGACTGAAATGGTATCCTTCAAGCCCCCTGGGCCAGTGGAAACCACATCCCACACTGCTGAATCCTTCACAAATGCTTTCTACGGGCATCTCCAAGAATGCATGGATCATGCAATCCCAAATAAAACCAAGACCCTTTCCACCAAAGGCAGGCATCCTATCTGGTGGACCCCAGCCATAAACAAACTTTATAACAGGAGAAGGAAGCTACTGCAAGTCAGAGCAAAATCCCATAAAGGGAAGACATCCCTGATCAGCACTAGCAAAAAACTACGTTCGCTAATAAAATCATCAAAGGCCAACTTTGAGAGAAAAATTGCTAAGGACACTAAAGATAATCACAAGGCTTTCTTCAGTTATGTTAGAAACCTGGGCAGAAACCCTCAGATATGAGCAGAGTTAGTTCATAACGGCAAAAAATACACTGAACCCACAGATATTGCCAACATACTGGCAGACAGGTTCAGTGCAAATTTCTCCCCTCCCTCTCCCCCAAAAGATGAAATAAATATCTCAGCTGAATGCAACCTCCCTGAAATCTCAGATGTCCAGGTGAGAGCTGCCCTCAGCAAAGCTAAAAATACAGCATCCATGGGACCTGACGGTGTCCCAGGTTGCGTGCTATGTGAACTCCTACAGGAGCTAAACCCACACATAAGTACGCTGTTTAATCTTAGCCTTGCTACAGGATACGTCCCTGAACACTGGCGTACAGCTACAGTGGTCCCACTCCACTACAGACCCTGGAAACTACCGCCCCATAAGCTTGACCAGCCTGGTCTGCAAAGCTATGGAAAGGATCATTATGGAACTCATAAACAAAGACATTGGAGACCTACAGACAATTGACCCTACCCAGTTCGGCTTTGTAAAAGGCAGATCCTGTCTTTTAAACCTGGTGGACTTTTTTGAAACAGTCACTAAAGCCATCAATGAAGGCAAAGCAGTTCACACAGCCTACCTGGATCTGGCAAAAGCCTTTGACACAATACCCCACTCAGGCATCATCGACAAGCTCAACAGCTTAAATGTAAACCCGTTTGTCACAAGATGGGTTGCAAACTGGCTAAAGGACAGGATCCACAAAGTCAGAATAGCTGGAGCTATGTCAGACTCTAAGCCAGTCACAAGTGGAGTCCCACAGGGCTCTGTCCTGGGACCCCTCTTGTTCGGCATTTATTTCTCAGATGTGCAGGCAAACATAGGGGGGTTGTGGCTGACAAAGTTTGCAGATGACTGCAAACTAGGCGCCATAGTCGACACACCAGCTGACACATGCATCCTCCAGAAGGGCCTCACAGAAACAGACAACTGGTGCCAGAGTCATGGCCTTAAACTAAATCCCAAAAAATGTATAGTCATCTCCTTTGGAAAAAACAAAGTACCCACAAATTACCACATAGGTGGTAATCCATTAAGTATGGAAAAAGTAATCAGAGACCTGGGGACCCAAGTTGACAGTGACCTCTCATTTGACACCCATGTCGCCAAAGTGGTTAGAAAGACCTTCTACCTTGCCCACCTTATCATGAAGGGATTCACATTCAGATCAAAGGATGTCATTGTACCCTTATATTCCTCCCTTATCAGGCCTATGATTGAGTACAATGCCCCATTTGGTATGTACCTCACCCGGCACCTGCAGCAGCTGGAGAGACCCCAAAAGTACCTTACCAAGAGGATCAGGGGTCTCCAGCATATGTCATATGCTGCCAGACTGAAAAAGCTCCAGCTCTACTCAGTAGCATACCGCCTGCTCAGAGGTGATCTGTGCCTTACGTACAAGGCCATGTCCAATTCAGAATTAATGGACATGCTCCACCTCAAAAAATCCAAATCCATTAGAGCCACGAGAGCTAAAGATCTAAACCTCAGCACAAATATGAATAGGACATGCTGGAGGGATAGATTCATAACCCAGAGGCTTCCCACACTCTGGAACAGGATACCTGTCCATGTTAGACCGAGCCCCTCACTGACTCTCTTCAAGAGAAATCTGGATGAATGGATGGGTGATCGTAGGTTTACCCCGGGGAGTCATCTCTGTGTCATTGCTAGATAGAGGCACAGTAAACTAAATTTAATTTAAATTGTACACTTTTGTATCATTCCATGGGGTGGCGAAAGCCACATACACTTTGGCTAGGCTTATAAATGCCCTAGGGCAGATAGCCTAGTACTAAACTATGAAACTATGAAACTAACTATGAAACTATGTACTGAACTTCAATCCACAGACCACAGCTTCTCTGTTCTTGTTCCTAAACTGTGGCAGTCAGTGCCACCTGAGCTTAATGAAATCATGGACTACAAACAGTTCAGACCTCAGGTCACATGATACCTAACTGAATATAAGTGCATGTCAGAACACAGGCCTTGTTACCTAACTTCCAAGGTTGCACTATTATATTAATCCCAGAAAACCTGTGCTACTTAATCTCCTAACCTCTCCAATATATAAACTCATACCCACTGCTTCCCCATCTGCCTTTCCCAATCCCTACTATATATAATATCCACCTCTCCTGTTATCACTTCTTCTACTGCAGACGTTAGAATTCTACAATATGTACTCTTTTCATTGCTACAGTTTCCCCTTCATATTGTATAAATTATGTCTGTTCTTTTGGCTGGACCACATTTACATCACCGACAACACGTATCGTGCATTGTGCACTCCTGATCCTACATTTTAAACCTTCTTGTAAATGTGTATATTTTTATACCTACATCACTATACTGTATTCATTTAGTTATACCTTTATTCTTACCTTACATTATTACTCTGTATGCAACCTAGGCTGGGCCTGCAAATCATGAGGTTTGATCAGTGCTTTACGCTGGTAAACAAAATTAAATAACTAAATAAATAATTAAAAATAACAAATAATTTAACACCGAATTTATCTAACATTGTATCACCAGTCTGAGTCTCCATATGGCTGTCAGATACAGATACTGCAATAAGCTTAAAGTATTGTGGAGGCTTGCACTTGTGTGTTTTTTCTACCTTATCTGAAATTTCCAGGTCTTGTGTGCTCATTTGGTTTAATTTTAAAATGTGAAACTTTTACCTTATTTTGAAAAAAAATTCACAGTTTGATAAATCTTAGAAGCAGCAGCTTCACTTAGATTAGTCCCTAGGCTGAGGGTTAACAAAACAAAACAAAAATAAAAAATAACATCTAATGCCTAGCTCCAACAAGGGTTAACAAAACAAAAATAAAATATTCCGAAAATATTGATACCTCATTCAACACACACTTCACACAAACCATACTATCACTAGGTAAACAACACAACACCCCTCCCCTCCAACCCACACCTTCAACTAGTAATCTCCCCACTGCCTTCTCTTTTTCTCCTGTACCTACCTCCAACATAAAAAAACTCTTAACTAAACTTAAGCCCACCAAATTAGCAGCAGACAACCTCCCAAGTGAATACCTATAAATCACAGCTGATGCTCTGGCCTACCCAGTATCCATCTTGATTAACCGATCTCTGTCAGAAAGTTACGTTCCCACACTGTGGAAAGTATCACATATAATTCCCTTCCACAAAGGCGGACCCTCCACAGAACTAACCAATTACCACCCCATAGCTATTCTCTCTCCACTCTCCAAAATACTAGAGAGATGCATACTCTCTCAGGTCTCAGACCACCTCCTTACTAACAACCTCCTTTCCAATACTCAGCATGGTTTCTGACTAAGCCATATCACCACCACTGCCTTACTCTCCTTTACTAACACTATCCTTCAGCATAAAAACAATGGCTATCTCTCCTCTGCTACTTTCCTAGACCTATCTAAAGCATTTGTCATGGTCCCACACAAACAACTCATCTCTGTTCTCAATAACCTATCCTTCCCTCAATCAGTCACCAACTGGTTTCAGAGTTACCTGTCTGACCCCCAACAATCTGTTGTATGGCAGAATGACATATCTCCCCAACTACCTGTCTCCATAGGGGTTCCCCAAGGATCCATCCTTGGACCCCTACTCTTCTCTGTTTTCACCAATAATCTAGCCTCTGCCACCAAACATGGCACACTCATACAATACACAGATGACTCAACCATCATCTCCTCAGCCCAGTCCCTACCCAAACTGCAAAAAGTCACACATGAAGTCTTTTCCTCTGTTGAAACTTGGTTATCCGATGCCCAATTAATACTCAACCAAAACAAAAATAAACTACTCATCTTCCAACCCACCAAACATACTCAAAACAACTCTCACTTTAACATCACAGCAAAAGACAACACCACTATATACCCAACTGAACACACCAAATTGCTAGGAGTGGAAATAGACAATAAACTAAAATTTGATATTCACAGATCCATGACCATAAAAAAAGTCCACAAAAAACTAGGAGCGTTACACAGAAATAAGCAACTTCTCACCAAAGCAGCAAAGATTTCAATAGCAAATTCCCACCTTATCTCCACCCTACTTTATGCCTCTCCAATTTATACCAACCTAAGGCAATGCGATTTAAACAAGCTAGAGACCTGCTACAACAAAATCGCCAAATTCGCCACAGGGGCATCCTACCGTAGTCACCACTGTCTCTCAATTGCTGAACTGAGCTGGCTTGAATTCCCTCACCTCCTTCAATGGTATCAACTCTCACTTGCCCACAAACTAATAAACCATCCACTAAATGTCCCATCCCTCCAGAATCTACTCCAACCCTATCGCACCACCAGACCACTAAGATCCAGCAACAAAAATCACTTGCAGATCACTAAAGCCAATAACTCTGCTGGTGAAGCACTATTCTCTTGCACCATAGCCAAATTATGGAACTCCCTCCCACCCACAATTACCTCCATACCATCATGCACCCACTTCAAAACTTTACTAAAAGTGCACCTAAAAACATGCTGGCTATGCCCTTGCAACTCACACTCTAATATCACCCACCCCATCCAACCACTGCCTTTCTTTCCACTCCATTAACTACCTTGATTATAGCAAGCTCAGATGCTTATAAGCCTAGTACTTATTATACAGCAGGACCTTCTCATTGTAACATTTGTTAAAGTCTGTTATGTACTTCACAGATAAAGATTCTAGTTGTCTACTGATGTACTATGTTCTTCATCTGTAAATATGTTGTAAGTAATTGCTATGTTAAATTGTTAATCGCTATGTAATCCAATGTAACTACTGTCTGTTTATTTTAACTATGGAGCTTTTCTCCCCGGGCCTCCGCTGAAAATGGATCTACGTCCAGTCGGACACTCCCAGTCAACAAATGCAAATAAATAAATAAATAAATTAAATAAATAAAATATAAATACTAATTCCTAGTTCCTAATAGTAAAAAACGTCTTATTATAGACCTCTTTAGACAGAGAGCATTTCTGAAGCGATGATAAGTGGAGTTTATCAGGAATCTTTAGAACAAGAAAATATGTTATGCAAATCACCTGTGTGAAGCATTTAGTAGATAAACAAACTTCAGATCATTCAATGTTTTCTCATTGGTTAGATTTCCTAACAAAGTAATTTTAGACCCTCTTCAATACTACTTGATGGATCTTATTGTAACAACAAATTATGTTTTTATATTCCAGTAGTGGTCAAACTAAAATGGTGTACAATGGGATCAAACTTCTTTCATGAGGTAATGCATGTAATGGTCTTATTTAATACAGAGTAAGCCCTTTATACTACATACAGTATTCATTTTGTGTGATCACTGTCCAAGACATGCTGTAGGTGGATTGGACACTCTAAATTGGCCCTAGGTGTGAGAGTGTGCATGTGTGTGCCTTCTGTGGAAGGTTGGGCTCCGGCCGGCAACTCGACACTGTAAAACTCCACTGCCAATCATGAGCGGACAGATGATCCAATGTGGTGACCCCTAACCGGGAAAAGCCAGAAGAAGAAGAAGAAGAAGACTGTCCATGGAACCTAGACTATTACCTGAACATAATGGATTCCTCATATTTCCAGGGCCAAATGTAACAATCAAGTTGTTAAAATTGATTGTGAGCATATTGTTGCTACACCATCAAGTTCTGTTTGCAGCCTCCTACACTCCCATTTGTGAGTTATAACACTGATGTTGAAATCATTAGTGAACTAATCTTGCAGACTCTAAACAGAACTTTAGCAGTGAGCAGAAAACAGAGACTTGTGAGGCTAACCTGGTTATCAGTTTCCAACTTGAAGACAAGCCTCTGACAGAAATCCTGCTTGCGCAGTTGACTGAACTGTGGCTAACAGTTGATAGTAGGCATATATATTCAAATACCCTTAACTCTATTAATAATGTTATCATATGGTATTGTAGAAAATTTCTTTAATAAAGCTACAAAAGGTCACCGTAGGAAAGAACAAAGCATCATAAGGCTTGCTGAAACTGCTATAGAAACCAATCAGGTCTGTAAGGGAGGATCTCAATGTAACAAATCCATGCTTATGCAAATACAGAGCTCTCTACTCCTTAAATAGAGCTAGTGAAAATCTGAAATTAGTTTGTCAAAACAATTACTTACAGTATTGGTTAAGGTATAGGGGTAATATTACCTAAAGCCTGCTCTATCACAATTGCATAATTTTGTTTGTACTTAGACTCTATAACAGCTATTAAAAAGGCCTCAGGACCTACTGACTGATCTGTTTTTTTTTTTTTTTTTTTTTTTTTAATGAGGTGGTATGAGACCTCCTACATTTAGTTGCTGGAATAAACTGCCTTTTAATGTAAGAATGGCTCATAAACTCACTTTTTCTGGATGTTTTACAACAAAAAATTTAAGGGGAAATCATCCATTGAATCCTTATCCTATTCATATAGGTGGAAGTACACAGTCCTAGAAATTGGACTGTTTAAGGCCTTAAAAGCTAAACATAACCTGCCATAGATATCTCTGTACACCACAGACTGAATGCCTAGAAAGTTCAAGTGATCCATGTAACCCATCTATTTATAATTAGGTATCTTTCTGGTAAATTTTCCTTGTATAATGTCAGGTTTCAGTAGCTGTCCTTTAGTATAGCAGGACACTACTGTTTAACTTCTTTTTTTGCTCTACAATTTTTCTATTAATTGTAAAGTTGGTAAATGTAAGGAATTTAGAAGGCTGTATTTTACATTCAAGGGATTCTGCATACTGGCAAAAAAGCCTTGCTAGCCCCATAGTGCCTTTTTTCCCCAGAGTCATCTAATGACCATCCCACCACAAATTGTTCAAATCCTAAATTGGACCACCTTAAATTGGCCCTCCTCAATTTCAAGCACCTCAAATGACAAATTGCCATATCATGAAGCGTTCTATCATTTGGAACATTTTCATGTATATCTAATTACAGAGACTTGCTTTAAATTCAACAAAAACACTCCCTCCATACCAGAGGTTTGTGCTTAACATGCCTTCTAGGCTGAATTAAACTGCGGTGTTCTATATTTGTCAAGGAGCTCATCTCTTCTAGATTGATACCCAGAGACCCCATACACTGAGCTCCTTGACCTTCAGTTTATCATGGGCAAGACAATCTACCACCTTATAGCATGTTGCAAAATTCCCTCCATGTCTAGAGATATTAGAATCCAGGAAGTTTTAAAAGAAATTCACATCCGCTGCAACAGTATAATCTTCAGTGACTTCACCTATTTTACCTATATTGCTAACATAAGATATGCCCAGAGATTTGTGGAGTTGATAAATAGGAATTCCCTGGACAAAACTGTTAGTGAAACCACTAGGGGAAAATATTTTGGATCTGGTCCTAAGAAATATTGCCGCCACCATTCTACTCGTCTATTTAAGTTAGATAATAAACTCACGACATTTACTCTCAATATCATCATCACCACTGCAACATGTCTCTGTTATTAAGGACTTCAAAATGGCAAATATGATAAAATTATGTGATGAAATCTCTAAATTTCCTCATAACATCACTATCATTGACACTAACATCAGCCAACCTCACTAAGAAATTTTATGCCCACACAGTTCTCAATTAACACCAAATACAATGAGAAACTTAAAAGCAAATCTCTCCAAGCTACCCATCATAAACTTTAAAACAAGAGGAACACCTTAATCTGTACAGTAAGGTGAGAACTCCTTATAATAAGAGTATAAATGTTACCAATAAAATGAAAAGCACTATAAGGACCAGTAAAAGAATTCAAGACTGGAGATTAACTTCCAAAGGAAAAGATAACTACAAATCCTTCTTTAGTTATGTTAGAAAACTAAGATGTAATACTCATCATTGTCCTGAACTTCTTAACGGACTTCCTGTTCTTACCCAAATTACATTGCAAATATACTAAAAGTAGTTTTCTTCAAACTTCTGACACACCTATTCCAACTACACTCATCCCAAATTCCCCTCACCCCTCATTATTACTGAAGAATGTGTTCTTAAGGTGTTATCTAAAACCAAAAACATTTCCACCTCAGGCCCTGATAATATAACTGGGTGCTCATTAAAAAGTATCAGACAGGCTCTCGACAAACCTCTCCTTAATTTGTTTAGCCTAAGCCTAACCAAAGATGTGCACAAATCCTGTTGTGGTGATGCTCCTCCACAAGGTTGGCCTTGTCCCTGACCCTCCTAAGTACAGACCCGCCATAAATGATTATCTATAAAGCTATGGAGCATATGATAAACAGTCTCATTAATTATGATATAAAAATGCAGTTAAGCTATACCCCCAACAATTGGGCTTCATGTAAGGTAGATTGTGCCTGTCAAATCTTGTTGAGTTCTTTGAGAGGGTTACACAAGTTGTCAAAATTGGTCATGCTGTACATATAGCTTATCTAGCCAAAGCATTTGATACCATACCTCATGCTGGGATTGTAAGGAAACTGTTATCCTTAGATGTTCTTTGCACGGTAAGATGGATAGACAATTGTCTGAAAGACAGGACCCACATAGCACTATTTAAAGAAGCACCAGCTACATGACCTAAAGAGGCACCAGCTATATGACCTAAGTTAATGAGTGGAGTCCTCTAGGAGTCTATGCTGGGTCTTCTCCTGTTTGGCATCTACATTTCTGATTTAACAAATGATAACCAGAATCACTGGTTAATCAATTATGCAGATGACTGCAAACTGGGTGTAATTTTTAAAACTCCTTCAGGAAGAGCTTACCTTAGTTAATACTGGGTGTATGGAAATGGGTTTAAAGTCTAGTATTATTTTTCAGAAAACAAAAAGAAATCACAATGTGCAGTATAGATAATGCACCTTATAAAATGAAAATCTAGTCAGGGACCTGGGCACGTGGGTCAAAAGTTTCATCTCCTTTGATCATCACAGGGCAACTGTTGTCAAGATATCCTTCTATTTAGCACAACTAGTAGTCAAAGTTCTTTTGTCTGGAGACAAAGAGGTTAATGTCCCCTATGTTCAGCACTGATTAGATCCATTATAAAGTGAAGCCCTCCATTCAGCATCTCACATGACATCTCAAACTCGAAGAGTCCCAGAAGTTCCTAACTAAAAAGTTCTGGAGTGTACAATAAGGAGTTACATTTGAGGTGCACAGAAGTATATAGTCCAGTCCCAGGGTATAGAGCATGTTCCTGTTGTGCTCTCAGGGGAAAATTGTGAAATATTACTCCTGTTTAAGTACGTTCTCACATTGGAGTCAGTAGTGAGGATTAAAGTTCCTTAGTTACTGACCTAGGCTAGTAGTGGACGTCACTTATTGGTGGGAGTTTGGTGAGATATTAACTGGATGTCACATTACTGGTGGCAGCGGTGTTGGATTTTTTAATTGGACTTCAGTAGGCTATAGGTAGTTGTCATTAAAGTGTGCACTCTCGACAGACACAAGGTAAACATACAGAATCTCAGTCCACCACAGTTATATTTATTTTTCATTAGTTAGTCTGAGACTGCAGGCAATGATGTCAGCAGAGGACTATAGCAAACTGACAAAGAGTCAGTTGGCTAAGGAATGAGATGCCAGAGGACTGGTGCTTGCCAACCTGACTAGAGAAGAATGATTTCAGTCTTACTTGCAGCCACAGCTCATACCAGCCATTTGGAGGATATCCATTTTGGTACTGGGGATGTGCAGCCTGCATAAACAGGACAGTCCATATTTTCTTCAGAGGACCTGAGAATCTGTCTGGAGTTAGAGACACTGCGCCTGGAGGCTGAGGAGAAAATGTGATGTCTGGAGGGTGATGAAATGGAGAAGCATTGTTAATATGGACTGGAGGCCAAACAACTGGAGGCTGAGGAGAAACAGTGTCAATATAAACTGGAATCAGTAGTGAGACTGAGGCGTTTAGAAGCTGAGGAAAATGAGAGACAGCGCTGGTATGAAGTGGAGCTTCTTACCTTTCAAAAGGGTCATTGAGGTAATGGGGAAAGGAATAACTGGACCCCAGAAGCTGTAAACGTCAGTAAGCTTTTTCCTCAATACAGGGATGGGGATGACTTTGATAGTTTTCTTCATATCTTTGAGAGAGTATGTAGACAGTATAATATTGACCATGAGCTCTGGGTTTGGATCCTGAATCCCTTACTACATGACAAAGCTGTTCAGGCCATGTCTGATGTAGATTGTTTGAATTATGATAAAGTAAAAAAAAACTGTCTTCTTGCTTGTTTTAAACTAACACCTGAAGCTTATAGAAAAAAGTTTAATGAACATTGATGGAAGGCAGATGACAGTGTATGTGATTATATTGCTGATTTAAGTACGTACTTTCACAGATCGGTGAGTGGGTGTCAGGTCACCACTTTTGAGGGATTGGCAGACCTTTTGGTGAGGGAACAAGTCCTCAGTACTTTGCCTGATGACACGAGAATCTGGTTAGCAGGCCGAGAGTGTAACTTTGCGGAGGGGTTGAGGAGAAAAGGGGATCTCTACTTAGCAAGCAGAGCACCAATGCATAAGAAAGGGACACCCAGTGCTCCACATGGACCTAAGGGAACCCATGAGAAGCAGTCTAAACTACCAGTAACAGGGGAAACTACTAGTCCAAGTACAGAGTTAAGGATTAGATGTTTCAAATGTAACCAGAGGGCCATATAGCAGACAAATGTCCATTGATGCAAGATGAGAAACAAAATGTGAGGGTAGCTAGCAAGTAGGGATGACAAACTGGATTGGATTGCCCAGGAGAGGAGTGGATTGATGTATTCCTAGACAGACCCATTTATCTCAAGTGTTGTTCTTCAAGGGTCACTTGAAAATTGTGCTTGAGTCATGGGGGGGGGGTGAAGAAATTAGACACTGTCATCTGTGCTAGCATGTCTGGCTGAGGATTTGTGCATAATTTCAAATTAACATGTGTATTATGTGCCAGCATGACCAGCTATGATATTGTAAATAAGTTCTTGTATGCTGATTAATGCTTTGTTCATGTAGGATGTTTTAAAGAGTTGAACAGTGTTCTGTTACATGACTAACTGCCCATGTTTGTAAATGTGATTCTAATTGCAGGCTGTTTCAGAGTCAGCTGATCTGCAGATGATGTCATCTGAATGTTTCCAGTTACTTTCAGAAACTGAAAGACAGATAGGAACTTTAATAAACAACTGTCTGTTGATTTTCATGCAGTGAAATGAAAATAAGAACTGGAAAAGCTGAGACAGTTAATCTAGTCTATAAAAGAGCCTGATGAAGACAGTTGAAGTCAGTTATAGTTGTTCAGTTGGTATGCACTTGAGTTCACAGTAGTTGTTCAGTTCAGGTCAGTTTGCAATTGTACTGAGCAGTGGATACCCAAAAGGACTCATCAAGAACTATAAGCCTGCCTTTGCTCTGTTGTAATATTTAGTTTAGATCAGGGATAGTGTTCTTTAGTTATATAGAAAATTATACCTAATCATAGTTTTTCTAAATGTTGGATTTCTTTCCTTCAGTATTCATTTAATTTTTCTGGTGATTGAATTCTGTTTGTTTATTAAAATTACTGTTTTATATTTTTAATCATTTTTCTCATTATTAAATATTTTTATTATCTTACATTGTGGCTGATAAATCAATGTATTCTTTAGTGATTTGAGAGTGTTAATACCTGCTTTAATAATTCCTGGGCCACTTCAAAAGTCTGGCTGCTTTAGGTCATCTGCTACCATTTGTTTTAATACCTAATTTTTAATAATTGGACACCACTCTGAAAGGGCATGTACATGTTCTGGGTTGTGGCAGTGTTTTACCGTATCATTTGGGGTAAGGGACACAGATGGAAATGTGTGTCAGGCTTTTCCAGAAGTGTTTGGATGTGTGAGATTCAATTTATTTAAGTGTGAGTGCATCAGAGGTTTTAAACTGGGACACATTGCTCTGGAGTGTGTAATAAGGAGTTATATTAAGGGTGGACAGAAATATATAGTCCAGTCCCAGGGTATAGAGCATGTTCCTGTTGTGCTCTCAGGGGAAAATTGTGAAACATTACTCCCGTTTAAGTGATGGTCTCACATTGGATTCAGTAGTAAAGATTGAAGTTCCTTAGTTACTGACCCAGCGTAGTATTGGACATCACTTATTGGTGGCAGTTCGGTGGGATATTAGCCGGATGTCACACCTGTTGACACCTCTAAGCATCAAATACTGCTTGTTAATATTTGCATTAATAATTTCAAAACCATTCTACATTTAAAGTATTAAAATATTTCATCTTAAATCTTATACAACAGCGAGCAGAACTGTATTGATATTTGACCTCTGTTTAGTGCAGGTAAAAATCAATTGTTGTTCATATAATATTTATTTATCTCACACCACAAGTTCCAGGCCAGATGAATTCACTCAGTTTAGTACATAGACTGATTTATTAAAATAAAAAAAACAACTTCTGCAGTAAAAATTAACAGCAAAACTTCAAACTCTTTTATCATTAAGAGCAAATAACACTTCTATGGTGCCTCAGCTTTCAAAAAATCCTTTTCAGAGTACATCTTTCTGCTGGTAAGCATACACTTAAATACATGCATTTAATCAATTAAATAATCATCCAATTAAGAATTCACTAAAATTGCCAACTGAAAAAGTTAACTTTTAATATTCTTTTTAACCTACTTACATTAAATGCTTCCAAGAGAATTCCCTATTCAAACCTCTTGGAAACATTGTATCATATTTTAAAATCAATATTGCTTCCTTCCTTCTTAAATGTTCCTTAATTTTTTCATCAGTACTAAACCTAGTATTTACTTGTTCCAAAACAGTTGCCTGCAACCCCTGTGGGTCTCCATTATGGTGTTCCTTAAAGTGCATAGCTACAGGACTCTGAAATCTTTGCTTCTTGATGTCCCTTATGTGCTCTTTTAATCTTACAGCAAAACTTCTCTTGCTTTCTCCAATATAAAATAATCCATGAGGGCATTTTAAACTATATATAATATTTTTACTATTGCAAATGAAGCTGCCTCTTCTATCATTTTTTTCCATTAACGCTTTCAAAACTATCAACTATGTGTTTGCATACCGTGCAATTGCCACATGGAAAATTTCCATACCTCACTATATTATTTTCTATATTTTTTGGTCTCTTAAATTTTCCATGTACTAACATGCCCTTGAGACTCCTGCCTCTTTTATATGAAAAATATAGGCAGGATTTTTCTTTCTCTATATAGGACCAGTAATACCTAACTATTTTCTCAAAAATGTTAGGAAAATATTAGTATGCTTTATTCACTTTTTTGTTCATTACTTTATTATACCCCAACCATACTTTCTCTGGCTCATAGCCCCTTTCTATAAACATGTTAACTGTATTTTGAACTTCCTTCTCACATTCCTTTCTGTCACTGCACAAACATTTAACCCTGACCATTTCCCCATAAGGAATGGACAAGATATTTATTTACATTGTCATTATATTGTCATAAACTATTATGTTTTTCTAAATATCTCAACAACCAAATAGCGCAGAGAAAACGGGTTAGCCTCATATGAAAGTTCTCTGGTTTGTAAACAAAATGCTGTTGACATTATGTGTGTAACTTGGGTAGTTGCTGAGATATTTTAAGTTATTTACAAAATATTACAGACTTAATAGTTACCATGTTTACCACACGTTATAAAATCTAGTTTATAACCTAGAACCTAAAAAATTCTACCACTATCAAAATAGTTTCTTACAAAGAGTTTGCCATTTACACTTCTTTAGTAACCCTTATGGCTTCAGAGATATGAAAATGTGTTTGCAATGTGAAGACATGAGTTGATTTTATCAATACGCTCAGGCTCTGTCCATTGGAAATTGCAGTGCAAACTTCCATAGCTCCAATGGAGGGAATGAGTTAACTTCAGATATGGCCATCTGCCTTAGGTCATTGACTCCTATGGGAATTACAACGCAGCCATATTTCTGCTTTTACAGTACTTTCTAATGGGGACAAGGGTAATTTATCCAACACTATTGAGAGATGTAACTGTAATTAAATTATTCAATCCTTCTAAGTAGGGTTTTAATCACAGAGTCACATATAAGCAAAATCTCATTGCCATGTTAACTTGTTGAGATGGAAATGGATACTATTCTAGCTGGGATTATTTTTTCTTTGTGAATGTCAGGTGAATATTATTATTTAGTGCCCATTTCATTTCACTGCTACCTTTGGCTTGATATGACATATTCTTGTGTCTTTAATTATGAGCACCAGATGTGGTAGAAGTAGGGATGACTGGATAAGTGGCTTGACATACAGCACTAGGTGCATATGCTATTTTAACAAGATTAAATAAATCAGTATGTCCATTGTCAGTTAACATTATTACTATAGCCAGTGAGAATATTAATGTTGCAGTCCTTACTATTGTGTTGTGCATTCTTATACAATTATCAGATATAACAGAGGATACTGATCAGGTCGACGATCATTACCTGTTAATTATTTTTTTGAGATATGTATGCCAAGAACTTCACCCTGAGTGAAGCTCAAGAAGTGAAACTTGGCAGCCATGTGAGAACATAAAGGTTACAATCGGAGACCTAATCATAATTCTTTGTAGTGCACGGAGCATATCCTGCTCCTTGTACTACTAATTACAAATTCACACCTAGGGTGGTGCCCATGTCCCTCCTGGATGGAGGAAGTCAGTATTAACTACCATAGACCCTTACCTCTATGAACTTCACTCACCTAACCACTGACAAGTGGGGCAACTCTGGATAAATATGGTTAGGCTTGTAAGAGCTGTAAGACCGTTAGCCTATTAACCTTCTATGAACCTATGAATGTCCAGAATTTTTCATAATATGTTTGATCTGTTCCTCATAAAATCTATGGTTTTCTGACAAATCACTGAGGACTGGATTCACTAAAAATGACATACATTTGTTTTCAAACTTCATATCCTTCAGAAAATGCAGGCGAACACACATCCTGTTATTCTAGCTGCTTTCTAAGTTTATAAGAGGAAGGAACACCTTATCGGTATGGACAGCAGGTGGAAACAAATCTGTTGTATTCTGCCACTGTCTTTGCTGGTCAGTAATGGCAGATTTGACTGCCTAGCATGAGACCCGATCTTAACAAGTTAAGCCTGGGGTGCTTAACATTTGTCAGGTCTTGCTCTATAATAGCACTTAACTGATTTGACTTTTTCCTGAATATTGGAGCATAAACACCACACTCCATGCACTACAAACTTAACTATGAAATACTTGTTGCCATCACCTTCAAAATTTTGTTTACCCTTCACTGCACGTGTAAAGTGTTTACATCTTACTTACACAAAATCATTAAAAAAAGTCAATTTTGAATGAGACCACAAGGTTAAACATTGAACATAGAGTGCATTGTTTTTAGTATCCCTCCTTCAATAAACCCTCAACACAGAAAGTAAGATATCATTAATACCATATGCTGATGTAGGTAAGTGACAATTGATATACTGTTTACATTTATATGACCAATCCAGTTGTCGAGAAAGGTGAACAATGTGCTTTGTTTACACACACATGGATTTACCACACTCTTCCCACTAGATTATAAAAAGGAAGGCAAAATCTAGCATACTGTAAGACATGCTTGGCCTCATCCATAACAGGAATACTGAGTAATAAACCAGTGCTGAATATCTGTTTATAACTAAATGATGTACAAAAAAATATAGACTTAGATTTTTTTTCAGTCTTGGGGAAAAAACATTGAGTGCTATACATATATATAGATGAAATAAAGTTACAACAATTCCACAGTCCATGTAAAGAGATTTACAACAACCTGTGCTCACTCTGCTTAAAGTTGATAAGCAGCAGAACACTTAGGGACAAGACATTTTCAAGATTTGCCAGATATCAGAAAAATTCTCCTTAGGATAGAGTGTAGCCCAGGATCTTGATTTTTATCACAGAGACGTCAGAGAACTGAAACTCTGTAAAGTGTCTAATCAGAGTACTATACTGTGATTTATCTCAAGCTACATTTTCAAAACCAGATTAGGATTAAATTTCTGTTTAAGGCATATAATTTCATACACTGAGGCATTAGCCCCAAACACCAGGGCTTGGCCATCAATAACACAACCAGTATGGATTAGAAATTCAATGCAGTAGAAATGTGTAATTGAATAACACAGTCCTACAGACATAATGTTTTTTTCAGTAAATTAAATTAGCGACTCTTTTATCGATCTTTCCTACTAGTCATGCACATTACACATTGGCGTATATGTTCAGTTGTGCAACCTTATAGGTAAGCACTAATCCAGTCGCACTTGTGGGTCATTTTAAGCCTAGCCAATTTTCTAAACTCTGTACCTCTTGTCTGTGAGGTAAACACCTATGAACCTATAAACACCTTAACCATTGTGCCAACCCCAAGCCCTTATTTTTATTCGCCATCATCATGTTATTCCTAGATACTCATATATTAAATTGTGTATGCTGTGGAGTGTCATATTCATAGTTTACCACATTTTCCGCAATAGATGCAGTAATCAGCAGATTCACCACACCATTTTATTGTTTTGGACCTGTATATTATACAATGCAGATTTAAACTATCAGTGTTGCTGCTCTGCTTTATTTTGAATTATCTTTGTAACTCCTGCCCTTAATATTTATTATCCACAACTCCCAATTTTAGACACCCGAGATCCACTTTTACTCATGATACTATTTCATGCCTCATAGTGGTGGGGACTTATGATTGCTATTATGTTATAACAGTAGAACTCCAAACCTCAGTATAATTTCTTCTTGGATGTCCACTGCTTACATAGGCTTCAACCAAGTTACAGTTCCCTCAGGCCTTTGCTGGAATCATCCTGGCTGTGTCTAGGGCTTGTACTTTCTTGCTGTAGAATGGGACAACAAATTATCAGTTACTCAGTGTTAGCCTTCATGTGCTCCGATCACTACAGAACTTCTAATCGATCTGGTATTACCAGCCGTGCAGAATGGCATCCTGCTTCTGCATTGTTGGACCAGCCTGAAAGTATCCCACACGTAGTACACACACACAATGAAATCTGAAATACATCACACTGTTTCAATGTAGTACTACTACTAACACCACTAAAATAGACTGCAGATCCAGCAGGACTCCTTGAATCTCTAACTAGTGTGAATTTTTTGTCATACTGTTCTTTCTAAATTATAGTGGTGGTTTGATATTTCAGACATACATAGAATGATAGGACGGTCAAGGTGACTGAGTCTTTCAACCATTACACCTTGACAATTCCCACTCCAGACTGTACCTTCCATCTCAAGGAGGGCTAGATCAATCAAGCTTGAGATGAATGCAGGTCCTGTTTGAAGGAAGATAGTGTATTGTGCTGCTTAATTTGCAGAGGGAATCTCTACCAGAGGTAAGGGCGATTGAGTAACAAATCTCAGCTTTGTTCTATTGATCTGCTGAAGTGGGTATAGGTCCCCTTTTCTCATATTTGTGGGGCTATTTTTGAGATGGTACAAGAGATCCTAGACTACTGGGTCCCTGATTATTCATATGACAAGGGATAGGTCTCATCTGAGGAGCCTATAAGACACAAAAGGTAATTTCTGGTAACGTAAGTGTTATAAGCCTGTGATCCCCTTTGTTAGGAACCATGGGGGTCTTTCCAATGGTTTGGTATGTCTGGTGAGGTACATCCCAAAGTGAAGGGTTGTCAGAGAGTTAGTATCATAGAGTCACAGGTACTATTTGCTTTCTTTTGAGGCTTATTAATACTTATGGTAGTGGCAGAGGATGAATGGAATTCTGCTGAGTGTTGTGGTGTGCATACCTTCATCAGTTACAGAATGTTACACTTAGAAAGGAAACAAAAATACACTTCCAGCAGCAGACAGACCGCAAGCCAATAGAGAAAGGAATTCACTGAAAGTGAATTTTTGTAATCAAGTAACATAACCAATCTTTGCTATAGTTGTGCAAATTATTTTACCTGGGAGATGGTATGAGGTAGATTTGTACACCATGTAAGTTCATAATCTTTTTTTTTTTTTTGCCCTGGGATGGGCTGTTCTTTAATTACTTGTTTTTAGAAATATGTGGTAGACTCATTATCAGATGGTGCATAAAATTACATTTGCTTTCATTTTGAACACATTTGCAGTTATGCAGTTTAGGAACTCAGCACCTACAGAATATTTACATCTTAGTATGCTGTAAGATGTATCAAGCCAAATAGGTAACATTTCTCTAAAGCCTTCCTTCTACAGAAGCAAATGATTGCATATCCTTTGTCAGTACATCAGTATATTATCAGTTTTAATATCACATGATTAACATGATCTGCCCTATACATACTTTTGTTAACTTAAAGCTAAACTAAAAACATCTACTTATGCTTATCTCATGATAGTTAGAGCCTTATCATAAAACCTACATCAATTTAACATTAACTGCATGCAGATAGAATTGCTGAATATGGCCCTACACAAAATACAATTGCACCCATTACTTTTAAAGTAAATAACTTTATAGTGCATAGACAGCAGTGACTACACTTGTTTGTGTCTTTCAGCTTTTCCCGGTTAGGGGTCGCCACAGCGGAACTTCAGTCCGCTAATGATTGGCAGTTGATTTTTACATACTGGCTTGCCGGGCCTAACGCACAACCTTCAATGAAGGAACGCCCATTCACACATGTCGCTACACAGAAGACGCTCTTACTGAAAATCAAACGGGCATCGTCTAACTGTGAGGTGACAATGCTACCGCAGCACCACCACCGCAGTGCTGCGGTAGCGTTGTCGCCTCACAGTTAGACGTTGCCCATTCGATTCTCAGTTAGAGCGTCTTCTGTGTAGCGACATGCATGAATGGGTGTTCCTTCGTTGAAGGTTGTGCGTTAGGCCCGGCAAGCCAGTACGCAGCAGTGACTACACTCTGATACATAAAAAAAAAGCACAAATTGGTTAAGCACTACTATAGTGTCAGACTCGCTAGGCAGTCAAATCTGCTAGTACTGACCCACAACTGTTTGTTTTTCCCTGCTCTGCACAAGTAAAGGGTCCCTAACTTCCTCTTTTAAACTTAGAAAGTCTAGAATAATAGGATTTGTGTTTTTCTGCATTTTCTGAAGGATAGGAAGTCTCAAACTCAAATGTATGTCGACTTCAATCATCAGTAATTTGCCAGAAATTCACAGATTTTATGAAGAACAGACCAAAAATATGAGGCAAAAATCTGCGCATTCTGTGAAAATCTGGACAGTTGAGAGGCATGCGAGGTGATAGTGTAAACGTAAAGAGACTGAGTTCTTTCTGACAGTGCTCACCAAGTGCTTTACAGCTTTGGAGCAGATAAAGATCCATACACTACAAACAATTATGATCAGGTCTCTGATCATGACAGGCTTATTATGTGTTCTTGGCATGGATACCAAGATTCACCTCTTGGTCTTCGCTCCTGAGTTGAATTTCTTGGCATCCATGTTTCGAACACATTAGCAGGTTATGACTGGCAACTGATTTATAATCCTCTATGCTATGCAAGTTTCACTAATGTACTGCTGTAAGGGTCTGGTTTGTGGCTGACCAACCCACCTATCAGGTTATGAAGGAGAAAAAAATACATAGTAATGTTTAATATGTTTAATATTTTTGATATGATCTATTGTATGCAGAACTTGTTTAAACATTCCCTTATTTGCCTGCCATTTAGTTTGTGTAAGGAGAAGATACAGAAAAACACATCAGTCCAATGGCAAAAGTACATCTTCTTATACATTTGTTAGTGAATTCCAACTATTTTTGTCTTGCTTCTTATAGGCCTCATTGTCAACAACTTCTGTAAATTATTATGACATGAGAGGTTTCTCTTATGCAGCACGCTGGCCAGCTCAACAGACAGAGTGCTCTTTCCTAAACCTTTTAGCTATATTGTTTGAAACTACGTTTTGTGTTCTCCTGACTTCCCAATTACCAAAGCAGTAGAGAGCAAAGAGTCATTTGTTAAAATTATGTGAAAATAATTCTACACAATGCTGTTGGAACATTTTGTTTTTACAGAAAGAACAGCACTTAAGTAGCTGATGTTTCTGTTCCCGAGTCATGCACATTGGGGGTGTTCTCTCAGTAGCTAATGTCATTGCTGTTCATTCTTCCTACGGCTGGCTTTGATTAGTGTTCATGAAGTCTGTGTATACTTTTTAACCTGTCCCTTTTAGGTTCAGAAAACTAAATGGTAGTGTATACCTCATCAATATCACATTTCTTATCCATCAGTTTTGGAGATGTAAATATGAAATAATTGTGATTGTGTTGTTATATTTGCAGAATTTTCATTATAGGCATAATTAGATATGAAAGAATTAAGCACTCAAGAATTGTATCATTTTTCACTGGAGCACAGCAGCAAAACTGACAGAAACACCCTTTCCTTAATCATTTAGTTTTGTGGAATCTGTGGTCTGGTGGTACCCCTATCATACATGGCTATGAACCTGACCCCCCCCATACTGGCAAATTAAATGGCATGGAATAAAGGAAAGGTATCATAGCTGCCTGGATGTGGGTTACTGTTGCTTAGTATAGTTTCAACCCTAAATTATGGCATTTTGGCATTACATTGTGAAGCTATGAGTGCCACAGGGTATTGCCATTTGTGCATCACTGCCCTTGGCCTAAGGAATGTGCTATCTTCAAGCCCACTACATACCCTAACCCAGTCCCTACTTAAAGCCCTGACAATCACTGATACTTTAGAAGTGGTGCATCCTGTTTCAGATGCATCATCCCTACCCTCTGGTGTGAAGGGAGGCAAGCAGGTAAATCTAATCCTTCCCCTTGTCCTTCCTCCAAACAGCTGTAACACATGCCAAAGTCACTTATTCAGTGCTGGTCACCTGGGTCGTACTCACGGCTTTATCCCTATATGTAAGGGAACTGACTTACTTTCTAGGGTTTTCTGACATATATGAGTGTGTTTTATATGATTTTCTGCCAAAACTAATATTGTTCTATCACTCTGACTGGGAAGGTTAGGGAGTAATTTATTTTTTTTCTTATTGTGTTGCTTCATTTTCAGTATTAAAATAGTAACGACTGTCAAGATGGTATACATTTTTGTAACTGTTGAACAGCATGGTGTTCTACTGGAAGTAAGCTGTGCTCCTGGCATCAATCATAACTAAGAGAAAGAGAAGCTAAGGTTTGTCTATCTGTTATGGCCATGCTTTCAAGCAGATCTTGTCTGTTTGATATATTTGAGGTATCCCATAACCAAATGTTAACCGACAATGATGAAAATAAATACTGTTTAGGCATGTCTTTAACCACATCTATGGTAGTCAGAATCCTTTGAATATCACTACATTGGTTCATTGTGCTTGCAAAATGTCTTGGCTTTTTAAAATAGAAAAAGCAAACTGAATATTTGACGTTACACATACATTAAACATCTAAGTGTGCACGTGTGTGAGCGCACGTGTGTATATAGATACACATCTACATTTAGCTGAATGGTTTCACACATTGTACAAAATGAGAAATGTATGAAAATGGGACAGTTTTATTTGGAGTATATATGAACTTAAACTCTGAGATCCAGAAAGGAGGGTAATCTCAGATTTTTGTTTAGTCACACATTTCTACAACACTTTAGAAGAATGTAATGTTATTGTTACCTTTGTTAGTTGCAGTTGACCATATAACAGAAGAAGGCTGATATATTTTTATAAAGTTATATTGTTAAATATATGCACAGATTAAAACTGGTATAAAGTGAATCAAAACAAGAATAACAGGGTTGCAAATGGTACCAGTAACACAAAGATATGATATGGTATGGAGATCCAAGGGTAGAGAGAGGAGTTAAAATGCTTTTAGAATCTAGTGTGTGAAATGTCTTGTCAATTACAAGTGATATTAATTGTATTAACCAGATTAACAGAGTTAAGTGATGCACCATTTTCAGCTAAGACCAAGGCCATGCGGCTCAAAAAACCATGTGGTGCAACCATCAGGCCCACAGACACAGTGAACAGAAATTTGTAAGTGGCAAGAAGCAAGTAATCATCTTAGAGGGTTGGGATTCTGGACTACAGGTTTACCAGTAAGTACTGCAATAAGATTCTGAACAGGATGGGCACATGGGGTTTAACGGTCATTGTACAATAGAGTGTGACAATTCAGTGGCAGCCAGCATATACAAATGCAAGTTTATAAAATTCAGGAGTATGGAAGTTGTTAAGCTAAAAATCTGTCTCAAGTATGTACAGATGGGGAGTTAATAGGTTCATAGGTGTGTACTAGGCTAATGGTCCTGGAGCCTTTACAAGCCTAGCCCCAAAAAATTGCCCAGGCACTGTGCCACCTGATGTTAGTTCACAGTGCCCAATATCCAGTAGTACAACTGGAATGATCCCTGGAGTGAACTTTCTGTTACCCATCCACTTGTCAAGCTTTCTCTTGAAGAGGGCCAGTGAGGTGTTCTGCTTGACATGAATGGGAAGCTTATTCCAGAGTATGTGCAGTCTTTGGGAGATGAACCTCTCCCTCCAGCATGTTCTATTAATTGTGGTAATGAGGTTGTGATCTCTGGAGTGTGTGGCATGGGGGAACTGGGATTTCTTTAGGTATAGTATTTTAAGTAGGGCTGGGTCAGACATGGCTTTGTAAGTCAAGCAGAGATCACCTCTAAGTAGACGATAAGAGACTGAGAACAGCAGAAGTTTCTTTTTGTGAGGTACTTTTGTGGCCTCTCCAGCTGCTGTAGATGTCTGGTCAGGTGCATGCCAAATGGGGCATTATATCTGATGATTGGTCTAATGAGGGATGAGTAGAGAGGGATGATGACCTCTTTCTTCCTGGATGCAAAACCTTTACAAGATGTGCCACGTAGAAGGAGTTTCTTACCACAGTGGCAATGTGATGGTCAAAGGTGAGATGACGGTTGACCTGGGTGCCAAGATCTCTTATGGCCCATTCAGTGGGCTCCCATCAACATGGTAATTTGTGGGAAATTAGTTTTTTTCAAAGGGGATGATGACGTATTTTTGGCGTTAAGCTTCAGACCATGTTTCTGGCACCAGTCATTGGTCTAAGAGAGGCCCTTTTGCAGGATGTCTGTATGACATGGGGAGTTGATGATGACTCTTAGCTTGCAGTCATCAGTGAACCTGGTCAGCCAGAGTCCTTCTGTGTTGGCCTGGGCTTCTGAGAAGTAGATGCCAAACAGGAGAGGGCCCAGGACTGAGCCCTGTGGGACTCCACTCATGACTGATCGACAGTCTGACTTGGAATCTGAAACTTTCACTCTGTGGGTCCTGTCTGTCAGCCAATTTGAAACCCAACTAGTGATGTAAGGATTGATGCCTAGTTTGGTGAGTTTATCAATGATACCTGAGTGTTAAAGTGAAGTGTGGCAGAACATATATTGCATCTGTTTTATTAGAGGTGACAAATTTGTGCATTGGTCAAAGAAATAAAGAAAAAGATGTTGAAGGTCTCTATAGGCCTCAAATAAATAATTACTGACAATGTAAAAAGAAAATGATGGCTGTCAGTTTACTAAAGGAAACATGACAGAAAGTTGGGGTGCTACAACTGAGAAGAACTGTAGCTGTGAATATATTCAGGAGAACTTTTCTTTGTCTTTAGGGGTTGCCACAGCGGAACTCCGGTCCGCTAATGATTGACAGTGGATTTTTATGGTGCCGAGTTGCCAACCCGATGCCCAACCTTCAAGGAAGGCACACCCATTCACTCACACACCTACCTGCATGTCTTTTACATCACTCAACCATGGGGAGGACATGCAGACTCCACACAGAAGGAGCTCTAGCCGAGAATCTAACAGGAGAACCTCTTGCTGTGAGGCAATAACACTAACTGCTGCACCACCGCATATATTCAGGAGAACAAAGATACCAAATGAAGAAAAGGGCACAAACAGATGAGTATTTATCCAACAGATATATTGTAGAAACCAGAGAGAGAGTGAAAGAGACAGAGAGAAACAAAACTAAACAAACAGCAATATAAAATTTGCTATTAGAATGCAAAAGCATTTTGGTCCAACATTGAATACAATTTTTCACATCTATTACTGTTCATGGATGATTTTCTTCTTGAGCTAATTTATGGTAGCACAATCCTTCCAGTGAAATGAGGATTATGTCAGAATGCAGCATTCAGAATAAGCATGCCATGTATAAAGCCCATTTCATTGTCAGGATGAAGACAGTATTAAAAGCAGTAGCCCTTTATGCAACACAGAGCATCTCATAAGATTCAATCTTCAATTCTCCAGACTGCCTTACCTATTTAAAAGAAAAAGGAGTAACATGGTATTAAAAGCAAATAACACACACACACACATGCCCGCACGCGTGTGCACATGCACACATGCATGCACAGATGTACATGAGTACAAGCCAAGCAGAAACTTTGTAGTGTGAGGGTGTAAAGATATGTTATGTACCAAGTTCACTAATGACAATCGAACAATAAAATACGTATTACAAAATAATAAAATAGTAGGTAGTCCACAGTTGAGTTAAAAATGGAATATCCTTTACTGAAACACACAAACAAGTGATCCAAGGTGAGTATAATGAAAAGCATTAAAGACATTCATTATTTATATAAAATCAGGTTATTTGGATCAAGGAAGTAGTTACAGAGGGTGGTTCTGTTAAGAGCAATAAAAGCATTAAACTCATTCCTTTAACCAAGTCTCCCTTCCCCCTTAACACCATAGTGTAAACTGAGGCTGTGCTACCTTACAACTGAAACTAAAAAGCTAGAGACAAATTAAAATATATAATTTAAGAACAGCTTATTAAGGCTAACCTACTAATCCAAATGTTATTAATAAGAAACCAACTTACCAACAAAATGACTAACAAGAAGATCTACCACTAGACATTTATCAGAATAAATATTAGCAACTTATAAACTGAAACACTTTTAACAAAGATTACTCTTGTACCAAATAAATACTTCATTAGGTTTGTATGTAAAAAACATAATATTGATGAACATGTGTATAAATCTACAAGTGAACACTTAAAGGAGAACCACACCCACAGACTCAAAAAAACATGTTTATTTCATCATGGTTTGGTGTTTTCTACATTTTAACTCCACACTGGAACTATTTACAGGTTTTTAGATATTTTTATACATAATTTCTGAGTCTGACCACATGGGGTTTGGCATCTTGAAGTAATTCTGGTTGTTTAGTCTGCCTCTAAGTATCCCAGAATGCATTATTTGTCTCAAAAAATTGCATCATGTCTGCCAGTTTGTCCCTAAAGCTCCTGTCACTGCACTGATTTAACAGGGATTCACTGCTGTGTTGTAATCACCTACTTTTGGTTAACATTTTATCTTTTTTCAATGGTTACTTCAAACACAAGCAATGCAAATGCCACAGAACACAATTGAAAAGGGCATTTTATTGCTCTTTCTTCTTAGAAATGCTAACTTGATTACTTTGTGAAGCCTGAACACTAGTTCTTCAAGGTATCTCCCCTTCCCTTCACACCTACCTTCCCTAGCTGTCAGAGCTAAGGGTAATTTGACCCATTATCTGCATGTGATTGATATCTCACAGCAGGTGACCAGACTAATGTACTGTTTTCTTGTCACAGCCTTTCTTTCCTTACAGTGGGACACTTTTTTTTGTTTTACTCCTCCTCCTGTCAAATTTATATTCAAGCTCCATAGTACTGTGAAAAATCACTGCTTTGCAAAGCATCAAGCTCCCAGTTTTTTTTCCTTCCAATTTGGTTAAATAGTTAACAGTCAGTATATATATATATAGTTAAAAGCTGAAAAGAAAAGGAGTTCCACACAGCACCTAGTCGGTTTTATTAGGTTGAGTGGGCTTGGCAAGGCAGCTCTGACATCACAATGTGGGAGGTTCACTGGCTCTTCTATAGAGCATGCAAATCAGGCAGTGGTTACATCACTTTGTGGGAGGAGGCGTCCTGGTAACTACAGTAAGAGGTCTGGCAGATGTGACATCATCATTTAAGAACCAGCAAGAGGTTTTTCTACTTGGTTTTCAAACTGAAAGTAAAACAGTACAAAAAGGTAGGAAGCCTAAGAGATAAAACAGTTGCATGGATTACTTTTTAAAGCTGCAGTGATGATTTTTCGAGGCTGGATCAAATAACAGGGACTAAAATAAACAGCAGGTTGAGCAATTTGCTTTATTATCCCATTGTTCTCCTTTTAGTGAGCTGAAAACCATAGCTATAATTGCTAAGGTGGAAATACAGTGAAACATGTTAAAAATAAAATATTAAGGCCCTAAAGCTGTTCAAGTGTGGCATCTAAGAAAGCACTTAGTTTAAATGAGTAAAAGTATCAGGAAACAGCCCCAATGTCAATTATTTTAATTGTAAAATATTTACAGTGTTTGATATTTGTTTATAACAATATTAGCAGGTATAATATTAGTGTGTAATGTCAGCATTAATCAGTCCCATTTCAAACTTTTAATAGTCTTTTAAACAGTCAACTTTGAATCAAAAACATTCATCTAGTTAAAAAGACAGTATTCCTATAACTGTAACAAACGTTAAAAACCATGTGTGCCTAAATCTTGTGACCCATTGTAGCATACTGACAAGTACTAAATGTAAGGAAAGTGTTCATTACACTTTCCTGATAGTAAATTTTCTATGTTTCAAGAAGCATTTGATTAACCATCAGTACCACTGTTCTAACTGACATGCAGCAGGTGCACAGAGGTGCACCTGCAACACACCTACATAAAGAGAGACCAGCTGGGCAAGTTAATCAAACATAATCTATTATTTTTCCAAATGTAAAATATGTAGAGCTATAGTCACGTAGTAACACAGTTACCTTATGGTTCATTGGTGAGCTCTTAAAAACTAGTGAAGCTCTACCTCCCTTACAATGCATTTAGCAGGAAATTTTCATTCCAAAATCTCTTAGAACACCAAGAACATAAATTTCCAAAAATGTGATAGGGCAATTGTATTACTGCCACCAATGTGACACAAACAGTAGGATGCCACCTGATGTGATGCCAAGATGCCTGGCACTGATGAGGTTTAAATCCCATCACTGTCAACCAAGGGTCAAGTCTCTTTCTATAATTAACACACAAAATACAACCTGGTCTGAACAGCATAAAGAGAATATGGACTGCTGAGTTTCCAACATACACACAAATACTTTACTGCACATAGACCACTTACAGAGAAGAGTCTTTGGCCAAGCATACTCAGGATCCTCTCTCACTGCTCTGTGAACTGTTCTCCAGTGCCCTTTATCCATAGAAACTGCCTTTCACTCAGATGATTTTCACACACACACACACACACACACACACACACACACACACACACACACACACACACACACACACACACACACACACACACACACGCACACACGCACACACACACACACACACACACACACACACACACACACACACACACACACACACACACACACACACACACACACACACACACACACACACACACACACTTCCTAGGGAAGGCTGGCAGAGGTGTCCAATTTCTCACTGCCTTCTTCCCTGTACAGTACTACTACCAGCATCCTGGATTAGACCCAGAGACACCCTAGTCACCTGATACTTTTAAATCAGATATGAAATCATACCCATTAATATTTTACCAATTGTATTATCCACAAATAGGCTAATGGCTGATGGAAGATGCATCTAAAACAGCTTGTTAACCAACAATGTAAATGATTACAATCTTCTCAGATAAATGGTGAATACATTAAATAGATAAATGTCAGCTACAACAGTTTAAAGGATAATAAATGAACTTTACTTGCAGTCAATATGATAGTGAAAATACACAGGAAAATATACATAAGTGGTTGGGGCACACAGAGAAATAAAATAAAATGTAATCAGAATAGACAGGAAAATATAGAAAAAATAAGATCCAGATAACCAAGTTCTTTGGATAACAACTACATAAATACTGACTCCAACTATTGTAAATTAAATAAATTAATAATTAGTACTCACAGAAGAGTACATAAACAAGACAGCGACATCTCTTCTTAGCCAAGCATAATAAACAGTTATATTACAGTTTTCCTCCAGTCCCCAATGTTCATGACATAACATCATCCTGTTGTTGATCTGAAGAAAAAAAACTTAACCAGACCACTTATTTTACTCACCATAGCAACAGAAAGATTGCCAATACACATCCACTTATGCTCCCCCCCCCCCCCAAGTTGAATCTGCCCTGGTGTAGCTGAGTGAAATTCAAGCCATTACACCCATCTGCAGTTTTATGTCAAAGAAAATTAGTTCCTGGTTTTCATTTTTTGTTACATTCACAAGAGGAGACAAGCAAGTCTGGCGGTCCAATGCACTTCAAAAGATATTATCTGTTCTTTTATATTCAAGAATACAAAAGTCATGCATTCCTAAACCATGAGGGCAACACTCTGATAGCAGATGAACAAGAGAGAAGAGAAAGAAAAAAATGCAGTCATTACCTTTTAGCTTGGCACCATCCCTGGATTCCTAATAAAGCTTTAAATGTGTGGATTTTTGGTAGTCAGCAATGTAAAAACTGTAGAAAGTGCAAAAAAATTGTGGGTGCAGCTCTCCAGTGATCCTGATCATGGGCAAGAAAAAAACCCTAACCATGACTAGGTTGGGCTTAATGGCCCCCATCCAAATTTCTCAACAAATGCAATACATTCATTGAAATTATACTTGGACAGGTTGCTGGTAATACTTCTTTACAAGCACCTTTTCTGAGCTTAAAAAGTCACAAATACATATTCTGAAGGCTAAACACAAGAGAAGCCAGACAGACCTATTACTCTGCTGTCTGCACTGGCTAACATCCTGGCCTGTTATCCAGCTGACAATGTAGCATTAGGAAAGACCACAGTACTGTTACTGCATTTACCCCCAAAGACCACATTACTGTTAACTGCATTTACCCCCTCACTGACAACATATTTCATTAACTGGAAGCTGGAGACTTTATGTTTACAGTCTTTTTTGATATTCCAAGGACTGTGATTCAGTTAGCCACATTCTACTAGCTAAACACCTTTCCTTGTATCATAAATTTGTCCTGTGACTACTTCATAATTGGTACTATTGCACAAATGCTAAGTATGGCCAGTTTCAGCTGCAATCAAAAATATTTGCCATTCCTGATGACTCTATCCTCGGACTACTTATATTTACTTTATACATAAATGCACTCACAAGTTCCCAGTGCAACAGTAATGTATTTATGCTGCCAAAATGAAAATATGAATCTCTGGAAAATTAACTCAGTCATGACTATAATAAACCATCATAGCATAACTAAGCTTAAAACATTAAACCTAGTAAAAAAATAGATCTATAATTTTTTAGAACTCAGAACTACTGTGGCATGGTCAAAGACTATCATATACTTTCTGGTCCAGATGGAATACCTTTGGAAGATGATCCAATTTATATTTAAAAATATGGCTTGAGGTTTTACTTCCCTTTATCACTCATTTGCATAAACTACAGAGTCAAACTGCTCGACTATGGTAAACTTAGGCGACTCGCTAAGTAGCCTAAATGGCCTCCCAGTTATTTGGCACCACCTCAGATTACAATGTACAGATGTTTCACATTATGCAGAATAAAATATGCATATTTATTAGTAGAATTGAGGCTGGCATAATGGCTAAGGTGCTTACCTTACCTTACAAACACAAGGTGCAGCGTTCGATTCTTGGGTGGGGTAACTGGCCAGGCTTAAAATTGCTTACAGAAGCAGTTAGCCTAGTGCTAATTTATAAACCTATATCAAATTAATCCATCCTGTACCATGATCACAATACGTTGGCTACATTACATCAAGATTTACCCTGTTTTTCAGTGCTCCAATTTTCAAAATGTTAAAACAGAACACTGAAGTTTCTTTAAACATCTAGTAACTGTCTAACCCTTCCAGCAGATTCTGAGATTATATTTCACTGCTGCTAATTCTCTCAGCAAGTCACAGTATTCACCATTACATTCAGTGAATGTTTTTACTTTCAGAGGAACACTGAACTGGAACACTCTCCCCTTTGAACTTAGGTAATCAAATGGTCTGCCTTTGCTTCTTTTTCTTCTTCTTTCGGCTGCTCCCGTTAGGGGTCACCACAGCAGATCAACTGTTTCCATTTCTTCCTGTCATCTGCATCTTGCTCTGTCACACCAACCACCTGCATGTCCTCTCTCACCACATCCATAAACCTTATCTTAGGCCTTCCTCTTTTCCTGTTACCTGGCAGCTTCATCCTTAGCATCTTTTTCCCAATATACTAAGCATCCCTCTTCAGCACTTGTCCAAACCAACGTAATCTTGCCTCTCTGGCTTTGTCTGCCTTTGCTAAATAAATTAAAACCTTTCTCAGACAAGAAAAATATGGAAAATAAACTGCAGTTATATAGACTTCTCCAGTATCCACTGGGATCAATGCAGTTTGCTTTTTTCTCACTGGGCAGTATTAAGTACTGAAGACATTCTTAGGTTGATCTTATGTGTTATTTATTTATTTATTGTTTGTTTGTTAACCTGGTTAGTCCAACTGGGCTTGTGGCCCTTTTTCAGTGGGGACACGAGGAGAAAAGCTCCAGTACATAGTATACAATACAAAAATTCATAACTTTACAAAATACAGAAAGTCACCACATTACAATAGACAAAATGAGTTACATAGTGCAATCTGTACAGAAATCACAATCTTTACATAAAGTAAACATTGGATTACATTTAAGAGGATGTTCGTTTGAGAGCAAGTGTAAGATAAGCCAGAGGCTTGCATGCATAAAATTTTAAGCAAGATGTACTGAGCAAAACCTATGGCAATTTTGTTAATTTTGGCAAATAAAGTTGATATAGGTGAGGAGTTAGTGGTGGAGGTGTTTTAGGTGGGAGCATGTGATGGACATTCCCCATTTGGAGGATAAATGGGAGAGAAGTGTGGATTTGAAGTTGATATGGTTTGGTATGTTACAAAGTGGGGGGGGGGGGTAGAACATTCCAGAGTTTGGCTATGGTGTGGGATAGTAGTAGTTTTCCATGTGGGTGTAAGGGTTTGTGTACCTGTTGGAGGTTTTGGCCTTTGGATCTCAGGGAGCGGTTGGGTGTGTAGGATATTATAGATTTGGCAAGAGAAGGGTATTCTGTTAGTTTGAAGATGAGTTTGTGGGCTGTTTTAGTTGTAGGTATATTAGGTGGTTGGGGAGTTCTAGCCAGTTGAGGGTGTGTAGAGAGTGGCAGTGATGGGAAGAGTTTTTAGAATTGGTTGCAAATTTGCAGATTTTGTTGTAGCAAGCTTCGAGTTTGGAATGTAGGCCAAGTTGTAGGTTGGAGAATAGGGGAGCACTGTACAAGGGAGAGGGGAGAAAGAAGGTAGATGCGAGGGTTTGTTGGGAGGAAGGGGTGAGGCAGTGGTTGTGTCTGTATATGAGTCAGATGTTCTGGTGAGTTTCTTTTGATTGTGGAGAGGATGTGGGAGTTGAATTTTAGGTTTTTATCATTTGTAATGCCATGTAGCTTGGTACTGGGAACGATTTCTGGAGGGATGTTATTGAGGCTTTTGATGGAAAATAGGTCTCTTATGAATTGGGAGGTTTTGGTAGGAGTGAAAATCATAAGTTTTGTTTTGTTAACATTTAGGGCTAGGTGATTGGATTGCATCCATGATTCTGTTTTGGAGAAGGCTATTTGGGTTTTGAGTAGAAGTTTGGAGGGACAGGAGGCTGAGCAGATGATGGAGGAGTCATCAGCGTATTGGATAACTGAGGCATCAGGGACAGAGTGGTGGAAGTTGTTGATGAATATGTTAAAGAGGAGTGGGCTCAGTACAGATCCTTGTAGAACTCCAGTGGGTGTAGGTAAGAAAGGGGAGGTTGACTCTTTCCATTGCACAGCCTGTTGGTGCATGGAAAGGTAGCTGGAGAACCAGGCTAAGATTGAGGGAGAGAGGTGCAAATGTGAGAGCTGGGACAGGAGTAAGGAGTGGGCGATGGTATTGAATGCCTTTGACAGGTCTAGAAACAGTGAAGATACGTATTTGCCACTGCACGTGCTAGGCTGACTTACTGTCTCAAGAAAGGAAAGGAGGGCTGTCATGGCGGTATGGCCGGGGCGAAAGCCGTGTTGGTCGGGAGAGAGGAGGTTGTGCTGGGTTAGGTATGGCATGATTTGGAAGTGGATGTTTTTTTCTAGAATTTTAGAGAGTAGAGAGAGTATAGCTATGAGCCTGAAGTTGGTAGTGTCTGTGTTCTTACCACCTTTGTGGAGAGGGATTATGAATGCTTGTCACCAGATTGTTGGTACATATGATTCTTGTATAGATCTATTTATAAGAATAGATATGGGGTAGGCTATTGATTCAGAGAATAGTTTGAGGAAATTTGCTGGAAGGTTGTCTGGGGCATTGCGGAATGGTTTTAGCTTTATAGAGCTGGGCAGGAGTGAAAAAAAATCCCAAAAAGAAGACAATCAGTGAAGCTGCCTGTTTGAGGTGGGAAGGCGCAGTTGGGCAGTAATGTGAGTGGGAAAGTCAGAAACAAGCAGGGGAAATAATGTTTTTGAGAAAAGATACAGCTGCTTTGTATAGAAGGCTTTGGGGGTTGGTATAAAAGAAATTGAATACCAATTGTATAAACAGTAGGGAATTATGCTGCCTCCAAGTAGTGAAAGTAGGAACAGTAGTGTAGACACAGAGAAAGTAAGAGTAAGCGCAGGGAGGCAAGGGGGCTGGGGGGGAGAGGCCGGGCTGCTGTAGGCTGCTACCGTGCATGCTACAGTTAAGGACAGACTTATGCTATGGCAGAGATAGGTATTAAAATATCAACATACATGCTGCAGTCTGTTCCTTTCTTAGTATTAGGTCTGGGAGCACAGCAGCGCTTAGAGAGTTGTGCTGCAGATGTCCGGGGTGGTTGAAGACCTTTACAGGAGGGATTTCCCTTGGTATGTAGCTTTTGGCTGGGGAGAACCCGAGGGTAGGCAGCAGGCTATAGAGAGAAAAAAGGGTTAGTTACAGCATTAGCCAGATTGTGAGGTAGATCAGAGTCGGTACTTATTGGAAACACAACTACAAGATGGGAGGACAACAGGTGTAAGGGTGAAGAGTGAGTGGAGGTGCAAGAGTGTAGGGGAGAATAAAATAGTTGAGGTGTAAGAGTGAAAGGTGAAGTTTGTAGTTGAGGTGTTCAATAGGTTAAGTAAGAGGAAAAGAGAGACAGTATGTAGTTTAAAACATAGTACATTCACTGTAGCTGTCAGTTTAATACATGGTTTAATCGGGTATAGCATATGTAAGTAGTAGCCATTACCATTAGCATCTAGCATTACACAACTTCCAGCGAGAAAATGCGGCGTTCTTTCTGTTGATATATGCTCTTGTTTGTGAAATAGGGAAAGGAAAACATATGCAGGGGGAGAACAGTGGGTAATCTGCGAGTAGCAGTAGCTTTAACACTATGGGCTTGTAGGCATTTATGTGAAGCACGTGCCAGTAATAGCGCTTAGGACTATCAAGCACTGGCATTCATTTAACTGTTGAAATGCCTGGAATCTACACAGAACTGTCTTTAGTAGGTTATTTGTAGTGGTAGATAACAACTAAGGGGCTGCACACACTAAAGAGAGCCCTACAGACCGGTCCAGTGCCTAGAAATCAATCTGCTGCTGTTTATTGAGCTATTACATAGCGCAGTTACGACTGAACCAGGACAGGCAATTATGGAGTTTGCAAGTACTTTCCAGCATAGAGTGTTTACAAAAATTAAGTGATTGCACTATATCTACACTACACAAACTGTATTTAGATACAAAAAAAGACCTTTTCTTTCTTCTTATCTGTACTGTTGTCCAATGGTACATATTTTCTACAACATCTGCCTATGGGGCTATTACCCATAGACTTTTGTACCTTTTCAAGACCTTCTACCAATCCTGGTCATGTGTGATCTGTTGTTGCTGAACTTAAAACTGCCCTCTCTGACTTCTGATGGTGTTGCAGTGTTACACGTGCTTTTTTATTTACTCTCAGTGCCAGAAGTGGATTGTCTGGGGAAAACACACATTGGTCTTAATATGATCTCCCACTAGTCTAAGGTCTGAGAGCAACAAGCTGGATGTCAAATCTAAAAAAAAACAGCATTAAAAATAAAACCAAAAAGCTTGCTACTTAAGATCTGCCAATTCAGGAAATAAAGCTTGCTTTGGAACCAATAAGTGAAGCAGCTGCTACTGAGGGATGGTCTGAAATGAACATGTCTGTCATCTTAATGTTTCTGAGGTGAGGAAAATGAGCTTTAAAATGGTAGATTTCATTCTTAAATTGGAACAAAAGCAGAAGCAATACAATCTGATAGTGTCTTATCACTCCAATATACTCTGGGACCTGAAGACTATAAATGTGGAACTCAAAACCCACTTAGATACTTTTCTGGGCACTGTTTAAAGCAGTTGAAGAACTGACCATTGATCAGGAAGATCAGTCTTGAAGGAAAGAAACCAGGTTCATGTGAATTCCAGAAAGCCTGGAGAAATGTCACTGCCCATGTTTTGTTAAGAGAGCTGATAAAGGAATGGGCAGGTCTCTTGGAGTTGGATATAAAAGCTGAGCAGATGCATAGAGTGTTTTCAACAAAGGAGGCAGGAGGGTAGCAGGCTTGTGGAGGCCAGGCAAACTAGTGGTGCAGGCAAGCAGGCCATTTTCCAAGCAAGATCAATGAGCTGTTACAAGGAGACTCAGCTTGTTCTTGCCAGCATTAAGGGAATGTAGATGAGCATGTCTAAAGTGCCTAAAGATCAAACTTCAGTATCTGGCTCTGCTTCATGCTCTTCCCAACAAGAATAACAATTTCTAGACAGTGAAGTAACAGTTGCAGTTATGCAAGAGTACAAGCCAATAAGATATCAGTTAGATGGGAGCACCAATCAGAATGAACCAGGGACTAAGGTAGCTGCACACCATATACTGAAGACAAAGAAGAAGGAAGTGCTCAACTTGCTTTCACTTTTAATGTCAGAATAGATCAGAAGCAAAAAGTGGCATCTTTAGCTGCAAAACAAGTGTTATCAGAATAGTCCAGCAAGGATGGATGACCAGCAAAAATATAAGAAACTCAAATACTGTATAAATATAAATAGGTTGGACCTTTCTCTTAAATTTAACATGTTAGCAAGCTTCATAGCAGACATTTGTGAACTGTGTAGACAGGGGTGCTGGCAGCCGCTGAAGGCAGTGGGGGAAGAAGGCAAAAGGGGCACTAAGTGGTTTAATAGGGTAGTTTTTTAGTTGCCTACTACCATAACAGAAGCATATCCATAAATATGAGCTACATTTGGAATGACTACACAGACATTTCATAGAAAAGTACAAATGAAGCTAATGTTGCATCTGCATGGTATGTGAGCCAGAAGTAATATATTCAAACATTAGAGAGAAATATGCAGTAGTGCTGTAACACACTTATTGTGGCCACACAGAGAACAACCACCACAGAAGAGTGATAGGAAACTGTTAAACACACACACTGTTAAAACAATTCACCCTGACTTTAGAAAAAAAGATCTAAATGAAGTGTTTAACAGCTTCCCTCTGCTGTTTTGTGGTTATCTCTGATTGCTGTTAATGCTCTGGTGTGTGACTAGAGCCTAACAATAGTAAGAGGTACTTAATAAAAGCTTGTTAAGAACCTTTCCAGTGTCAGAATGGTGCTTAACAAGCATGCTGTTAAGAACCTTTCCACTGTCAGAATGGTGCTTAACAAACATGCTTTTCCCCCACATTCAAAGCATAATTAGATTGATCCATACACTACAAATCATTACCTTTCAAAAATAAGACATAAAATGCATCACAGAATATCTAGATCCTGGCAGCATCCGCGACTCAGGTTGTAGAAGTGGAGCTTGACGTAGGCTTCTTGAGGGCTTCTGCTCTGGGCTCACCTGTTCTACAACTGGCCCTGCTCAGAGGTGCGCACAAGATGTTGCTATAGCTTGTGTTTGAGGGCAGTTGGGGCTAGGAAACTGTGAGATTATTATTTCTTAAATTCTTCTTGCAATCAATCCTCAGAGGTAAACACAGAAGGACACTAACTTGTTTGGGATCTGGGGAAAGTGTAGACATTATTTCTCAAATTTTCCTCACAATTAAACCTGAGAGGTATGCACAGAAGGTCAGTGTGGCTTTTGGGGGGTTGTGATAGTGTGATCATTATTTATTTTAACATTCATACAATCATACCTCACAGGTATACACAACATCACTATAGCTTATGTAGGGGCACAGTCTACTGACTAGGAGCAACAGGCTGGAATACATGACTGTAATATGTTTTTCTCTTTTCTCACAATCACATATCAGAAGTGTATACAGGTGGGTAACTTTGGCAGGTAGAGGTAAGTTGACATAGTGTGAATATACACCTGTGAACAAGTTAAAATATTACTACATTTTGGTTGTCAGAGGGATACACAGATAGTAGTTGTCTCTTAGGGGTGGGAGTGAATAGGCAAGCTGTATGATGTGTGACAGCAGCAACCTGAAATATATGACTGAAGCCATTTATCCATTCACTTTCATCACAGTCTAATACCAGAGGGTTACACAGAGGGTGACAGGGAGATAGAAACTATTCTAAGATATAACTTGTACATTTTTGCAAGCATTTATCTTCTAACTTTATTGGGAACTACCTTTCTGTTAACTTTTACCATTAAGGCTTGGGCACAACTTATTTCTTCCTTGAAAGAAAAAAAACATAAGACTGAATGTCTTTAGTTAGTCATGATTTTTGTCCAGGCCACAACTGTAACAAAAAGTGCAGAGGGAAAAACAATCTCTAAAATGTACCACACAGCATCTAGAATCCCATGGCTTTAGGGGCCCAAGCAGCGTCTAGACTGTCAGCTTAATTCTATTATTTCCTCCACAGTTATTACATTGCAGTGTTTGCCATTTAGGGAGTGGTGAAAGTATGTAAGAAGAAAATGGAAGAGCAAGAATGAATTTCTTTAGCATGATTTTGTTCAGGCCATCTTTGTCTCAAAAGGTTTTAAAAAAGCTCTAAAATGCAACTCAAAGCATCTAGAACCCAGTGGATGTGTGTGTGTGTGTGTGTGTGTGTGTGTGTGTGTGTGTGTGTGTGTGTGTGTGTGATACCTCTGGGTTAGTTATTTCTCCTCATTTACTATGGTGTAATCATGAACAGTAGGGATACATTAAATCAGTACAGGGAAAATCTGAGACATGGGGCACACTGGGAGGACAGTAGACAGCAGGAGGCCCATGAAATCCTTTTCCAATGGTTTCATTTTATCAAAGGCTAGAGTCAAAATATTCAGTACTGCCAGGGTCTGCCCCATTTAAGTACATCACACAGCTTATAAACAAGGTTTGCTATTCTCCATAAAACATTTTATAACAATATAGCACCCAGATAAGAAAAAGAAAAACATGCAATATGCTTGGTGTTGTCAGATTTCTGGTATGCAACAACCCTTTATTACTACATAGCATACACCTGGCTGCATAATAGTGTTAAACATGCCCTTGCAGACACTCCTCAATTTGTTTAATTTAAGTATAGCTACTGGCTTTGTCCCTGATGAGTGGCACACTGTAGTGTTGAAGACCTTTCATAAGGGTGGACTTACAAATGACCTAGGCAGTTGAAGTCCTATCAGCCTTAACAAGCTGCACCTGCAAAGGCATGGGATGTATTGTAACTAACCTCATAAACTGCAGTTTGGCTTTGCGAAGGGAAGATCCTGTTGTATTAACCTGGTAAACTTCAAAAGAGTTACAGATACTGTAGAGATGGTGGCCATGCAGTGCACATGGTTACAGAGGCTGTAGAGATGGTGGCCATGCAGTGCACATGGTTACAGAGGCTGTAGAGATGGTGGCCATGCAGTGCATGTGGTTACAGAGGCTGTAGAGATGGTGACCATGCAGTACACGTAGTTACAGAGTCTGTAGAGATGGTGGCCATGCAGTGCAGGTGTTTACAGAGGCTGTAGAGATGGTGACCATGCAGTGCACGTGGTTACAGAGGCTGTAGAGATGGTGGCCATGCAGTGCACCTGGTTACAGAGGCTGTAGAGATGGTGGCCATGCAGTGCATGTGGTTACAGAGGCTGTAGAGATGGTGGCCATGCAGTGTACGTGGTTACAGAGGCTGCAGAGATGGTGGCCATGCAGTGCACATGGTTATAGAGGCTGTAGAGATGGTGGCCATGCATTGCACATGGTTACAGAGGCTGTAAAGATGGTGGCCATGCAGTGTACATGGTTACAGAGGCTGTAGAGATGGTGACCATGCAGTGCACATGGTTACAGAGGCTGTATTGATGGTGGCTATCCAGTGCACATGGTGTATCTTGGGGAAAGTCTTAAACACCATTCCTCATGCCAGCATCATACAAAATCTAATTATTTTAAAAATTGACCCATATGTGGTAAGATAGACAGCAAACTGGCTGAAAGACAGAACCCACACAATGCTAGTTGTAGATGCCTCGTCAGTAAGTATGAACGTGACCAGTGGTGTCCTTCTTGTCTCTGTGCTGGGACCTCACTTTTTGAGGATTTACTTCCCAAATCTCCAAGTAGAGAGCCAAAAGCTCTGGTTTAACAAAAGTTGCAGATGATGTTGTTGTTGTTAAGTCATCCTATGATACCAAATCTCTCCTGGATGAACTTCCTAGTAAACTAAAAAGTGTAGTATCACCACTTTTGGTAGTCATCTCTTCCCTTCATCATACTCTATAGCTAACACTTCCCTACAAAATGGAAATTTTATAAGGAACTAAAAACACTTGGGATGATAACACCTTGTCTTTTGACCATCATGTGGCAACAGCTGTCAGGGAATCCTTTTATTTGGGTCACCTAATTGGCAAGACAATACCAGCATGGCCTAAAGAGGTGATCACACCCTTACACTCAGCATAGGTCAGATATCAAGTACAACACCCACCTTTGGGATGTATCTCACAAAACATACTGAACAATTAAAAAGATCCCAATAGCTTCTAACCAATAAAATCACAGGCCTAAAGTCCCTGAGCTACCAAGGGAGGCTGGAACCTCTCTCCCTTTATTCAGTGTCTTACGGACATTTGAGGTGAGATCAGTCTTGCTTACTGCACTATTAGGGACACAGTTGTCTTGGACCTCCTATTTCTCCATATGTCTAATACCTCCACCAATATCAGAACCAGGGCCCTAAATCTCCACCAACAGATAAATACAACACAGTGGAAAGGCATGTATATAAGGGAGCACCTCCCATAGCTTTGGTATAAACTTCCACCTACATATTAAGCAGTGCAAGTCACTATATTACTTTAAACATAAACTTGTGACTGAATGGATATCCACAAATTTACTCTGGGATTTACTGGGATGGCCCTCCTGGAGAAAGGCTGTGCTACCTGAGGGAGGGTACTGGCAAGGCATGAAAAGTCATAAGATTCGTAGTTCATGAAATACTATGTCAAATGTCAACTGAATCTATGACTCTAACCAGTTTTTATGGCTTACTCCCAAAGCTTGTCACAAAATCTCTGCCTGCACCCATAATAATCCCGTATAGCATAAAGTGGTTGTAAGAGAATGAATGAATGAATGAATGAATGAATGAATGAATGAATAATTAAATACAACAAAATGATTACGACATTATAAGTCAGTCTAGTTGCAGTGAAATGTAGCTCTGTGGAAAATTCTACCTAAAACTGTCTATTAGATGGGACAACAAAAGCCTGTCCTGGTACTCCGTGAGTGAAAGGCAATAAACACGCTGGTCTGCACTAACGTATGGAAATTAAATTTTACTTGTTGAACATATCTCTCAACTGTACGAAGTATGTACATGAATGTAATATCTTATTTTACTTTTGTAAAGTGTTGCCTTTACTGCTATTGATCCTGGGTTGTGTCTGAAAAGGGTCAATAGACCAGACCAGTCACTTGCAAACAAATGGCAATTAATCAACAAATAAATAAATTAAATTGTCCAGAATTTTGCAGAACATCCCTGGTTTTACTTCATATTTTTGCCTTGTCCCTCGTAACATATTTGATTTTCTGGTTACTCACTCTGGATCATACCTCTCAACTTTCCAGAATTTTTCAGAATGCCCAGATTAGTGTTTCATATGTTGGTCTGTTCCTCATAAAATCTGTGGGTTTCTGGCAAAATATTGAAGATTGTGCTCACCTAATAATGAAACATTTGAGTTTGAGAATTATAGCAAGGTAATGCAAACCTGGCGTTCTAGATGCTTTCTGAGTTTATGAGTAATATCTAAAAATCTATCCCTGATTTTTGCCCTTTAACGCCAATATTTTTGACTTTGTCCAGATTCTTAAGCAAAAGTTGAGAGACATGCAGAGGATTGCAGACAGCCAGTCACTAATGCCAGACATTAAAGTTTAATACTTTTGTTGTTTAGAAAATGCATGTTGATGTAAAACATGTTCTATTAAAATTTTAAATGAATAAGCAATAGTTACAAATTTTTCCCTGGTTTTGGGCCTTCATTCCCCTGTTATTTTTGGCTCTATCCAAATTTCTTTGTGAAAGAAGTTGATCGGTATGCCTCAGGAACATTCACACAGGTATTTCCATGGTAATAGCTAGCTTGGTCAGCCAGAAAAAAGATGATTTATTACTCAAAAGTTACTTCAGAAACAGCCAATGCAAATGATTCTGTGTAATTGCTACTCCAGTGGCAGTTTGAGGGCACATTGGGGCAGCTGTTTAAACCCCATGATTCAGGGCCCCATGTGTGTACAGCTGGTGGTACATGTTTACTCTGAGAGCTAAACAACTCACAAAGAAGCCTGACAGAGCTTACTGTTTAAGGCAGTGAAAGACATCCATACCAGTATTTTTGGACAAGGAGTTGATGTTTTTAACATTTTAATAAGCCGAATAACTGTTTACTGTTGTCACTTGGCTATATTGGAAGAAAGTCAATCAAGCAATGTTTGTAGATTAAAAATGGTGACACAGTTGTCACTTTCTAACCAAGGAGTTAATATGTCACCCTTCTACCTCCCCTCGCCTCTCCTTTTTTTTTTTTTTGTGAACTGACTGTTATTTAGTAAATGTGTATGAATACTACTGCCACTATTCTGAATGGAATATTTAAAGAATGACTTGGATAATCCTGACACTTTGAAATAAAATGTTTGATGGATTAATGGTAAACAAAATGCTTAAAATAAGGTACATGAACAGTATGAGCTTTGAAAGAATGTGGGTTATAGCCAATTACCTTCCAGCTAAAAAATAGCTTACAAGTTGGGAAAAGGGGGTGTGGGAGCAGACTCAAATCTGTCTCTGGATATGTGAATCCACACTTTGAGGGGATAGCAGACAAACAAATCTCCAAGAAATGAGACAGTATCAAGAGTAAAATATAGAATATAATGGAACGTGCTTGGAGGGGTCCCAAGATTAGGGAGCAGATGAGAGAATAGGTATAAGGGAAGGGAATGCTAAATCATTTAAGTGTATGGTAGTGGGGCTGCAAGTATAAAGTGGTAAAATAATGATTTGCTGTCATCAACCTTGTAAAAAAAGCTAAAGTGCTGACAAATCACTGGTGGACACATTGCAAGAGATAGACCTAGATGTAAGGGAACATGCCAGCTTAGTTAAGTCTGAATTTTCAGAGAGGTTTGGGGTTAGCTACTCAGGAGCTAGGTGTACAGAAGTAATGCTATCATTACCAAGGATGTTGCCACTGAAAATGTAGAATGACCTGCAGGATACTGAGGTTAGAGATGTTGCGATGCTATGGAGTGCTAGTGCCAACTCTGTCCTTATATGTATTACCCAAGACAGAATTAAAAACACTGAGGGCTATCATGACACAAACACAAGCTCTTAGTTATGGTATGAGTATTGTGATAAGGGGAGGGTATAGTATTTCAGTGATGGAAAATGTTGAAACTGAGCCAAGGCAGATCGTGTTGACCCTGGTAGCCATTCCTGCTGAATTTTTTTGTTTGATGGACACAGTTTTTGTTTAAAACTATGAGACTGACTTTATATTGTATTCATTTAGGCACAATGCATGGTCAAGACTGGCTAGAACTTGCATAATGCAGGAGCATGCATACAAGGTACAAGGCTTCCAAACAGGGCGACATCACTTTTGGATCATACATCAGTTCATCTGCAAATCCAAGGTGAGAAACCAATTACAGGAGATAGACACGGGCAATCTCCAAGGTACTTTAGAGAATCAGAAGCACAAGCTGAAAGTTAAGGAACTGCTGAAGGATCCATTAATTGGGGTGCAGATAGAAATCCAGATGAATAAAATTTACTGAAGGAGAAGGTAATATTTAAGGTTTGGCAATACATCTTTGTAGAAGGGGGTGGTGACAGGAAAAGGTTTTAATGAATAAAGGAGGAAATTGTGCATCTACACTAAGACAATGGTGGACCTCAAAACAAGCAGAACAATATAAATAAAGGAAAATGAGATGGCAGAAAGCCTGGACAAAATGACTGCATTTAGAAAGGCACCATCAGAAGACCTGTACTTTGATATTACCCCAAAATCAGTGAGGCTGCTCGCAATGTGATCATGACAACAGACAGTGTGCTGAATCCACAATGACACTGGAGATCAGGTGATTAGGGACAATAGCAGTATCTTAGGGGTATTTAGGGAATTCCGTCTGGGATTATATACTCTACCAAAGGAGGGAATGTAACTGAACATACAGAAAATCATATGCAGCAGCTTCCTCTTCCAAAACTAATAGGTAAGCAGGTAAGGAAATTAATGATAGCCACAGAACTGGAGAAGTCACTGACGGCAATAAGAAACCAGAATATGGTTTAGGACACAGGGTTAGATGGCATACCAGCTGAGTGTTGGAAAGTAGGTAAGCAATTAATGAAAAGATGAGTGAAATTATCAAATACAGTTCTGATTAGTAGAAGGCTGTCAGAATCATGGTATGGGACAATCATAACAGTAATACACAAAGAAGGTAAGGACCCAGTGTTGCTATCCTCTTACATAATATCTGTGTTGAATCATGATCGTAACGTCTTTATGAGTATATTGGCACTCAGAATTTCACCGTTACCAGACTTTATATATATATATATATATATATATATATATATATATATATATACAGAGTAGTATGTCTTTGCAGGGGGGGCAAACATAATGACTAACCTTTTGATTCAAGGTGCAGAAGTTGCTGGGAAAGCATTAATGATTTTAAGCATGGCTGCTGTGATGGCATTCAATAAAATCAGTTGATGAATTTTAGCAATGGTAGTTGAAGGGGTAGACTTTCCATGTGAGACTGAGGGATTTTTTATGCTATATGTGAAGGGTCCATGCAAAAGTAAAACTGTATGCAAATTTGTCTGAAGAATAAGGGCTATCTATGGAGCAGGAGGAAGCAAGAAACTTAACATTTTGCTATTTGGAGATGGCATGTTTCTGACTTTGGAAATCCAGGGAAGGATTTAGACATTATTATTAAGTCCCTAAAAACTTTTCCTGGCAATTATAAATGGGCCTAGAAATAACACAGTAAAGATTAACCAGGGAAAAGCTGAGAAAAGACTTCCCTTATTTATGGAACATTTTTTAAGGGCACTTCAGCCATCTTTCAAGTTCTCTTCCCTAGACTGATGTACTGCGCATGCATATGGACGTACATTTCCACTCCTGCACAGTACATCAGTGCAGTACGGGAAAAGCAAATAAAACAGAATATCTAATGCTATTTACTTCTTTTACAGTTATTTTTTTATGAGTGACAGCACTAATTTATGAGGAAAATCAGGCATGTTTCTGTTTGTTTAGTTTTGCAGAATGTACCCGATTTTTCTTATATTTCACTTTTTATCCCTCAGCATGTATCAATAGAAAATCTAGCTCCTCATTGGTCCTTCAACTGCTGGACTTTTTTCTGTTGGTATATGCTCGATTTACAACAGGCACGCTGATTGTGCTGTTCAATCATTGTGCTCCTTTTTAAGCAGTAATCAGCCTTTATTGTATAAATAAGAATTTGGATGGAAATGGACCAGAAAATCCACGTGAATCAAATGCTTATACTGCCATATGTATTTATGTAATTCAGTCTTTTCTACAAGTTCCCCCAGTGGGTTTTCTTTCAAAATTAAAAAGAAAGTGGACTACTGAATTTTTATGTGACAGAGGTAATCTGTGGGTTGCCTGATCTAAACTAATAATGCACAAGGTTTATGGGGACTGAAAGTGCCAGATTACTTAATCAATATATGGGCTTATCAACTGAGGGTATATGGTAACTCTCCCATTAGTGATCATACACAGTCAAATGGAAGGAAATGGCATTAGATGTTATGAGAAATATGCAGTTGAGATATTAAAATAAGTTGGTTATGTGACAAAATGATGACACTGGAACTAAGTTGGTTGACTGATCAGAAGCCAACAATGCATGAAAGTTAGTTGGTAAAGAGCTAGAGAAAGGCAGTTCTACATGATTCAGAACTGGGCAGAACTAGTTGCATATATTGTACCAGATATTACAGTGGACTTGGGAGCAAGAGTGCCTTGTTAACTCCTGGTACCATCAGTTATGCGGTGGTCACAGACCATGAACCATTCTCCGATGACAGCTACTGTGACCTGCACGTAAAGCACACTGTTTACAACTAGATTAAATACAAGGTTTTGTGTGTGTGTCTGTATATATATATATATATATATATCTATATATATATATATATATATATATATATGTGTGTGTGTGTGTGTGTGTGTGTGTGTGTGTGTGTGTATATATATATATATATATATATATAAAATCTGTGTGTGTATATGTGGGTAAGGGGACCAGGACCATATAAGACAAGTACAGTCTCTACCTCTGGTGGTAATACAAAGGGAGAGATTAGACTGACAGATATTTCAGACTGTAATCAAAGGGTAATAGTGGACCTAGAGTATAAAGAAAGACTGACTACCTGGTGTGCTGCATAAATGAGGGAGACAGAGATGCTAAGGATATATTCTTGAGACAGATTGGAAGTAGAGGAGTTTGACAGAAATGGAAGATCTTCATGGGCTTAGAGAAGGATGCATACATGGTGATTAGAAGATGTAGTTCAAGACTAACTTATGGAAAAAAAAAAGATTTTGCAGAGGTGGTGCTGGAGCCCTGCAGTGCAATGCCAGGAACAGAAGCAATGCTCAGATGTTTAGAAGGGAAAAAGAATAGCTAGGACAGATGGAAAAGTGACAGACACATGGGGAGGGCTGTGACATTTGGACAGACCTTTACAAATGTACATATTTCTTCCTTTGGCATCTATGTTTATTCATTTAGTAAGTGTCCCTCTGCTGGAAGCAGAGTACTCTCTTAATCTCCGACTCTTTTGTTAACTTCCAGTCTTCCACTTTGCCAAGTAAGCTAGAAAAGCAAGTATTTGTAAACAAGTTACTCAAGATACTCCATTCTATTCCCACTGTACAACATCAAGAGTCTGTGCTGGTGGGGCTTTTACCAGAGCTATCAATCCAAGGACAAAACAAAGAAAAGAAATCTGCTGGCACTGGCACAAATACTTTAAGGCTAAAATATCCTGAATTCACAGGCTCTGTGGCACAGAAGGATAAAGCACTGACTGTGACCAAGGTGATCAGGGTCTGATTTGTGATCCAGACACAGTAGGATCTGGCTAGGGAGGGCAGGACTGAGTGGCCAATACCAGCTTGTCCATCCCGAGGGGAGGAAGTCTGACCTACTGCAATAGTGGCTTGTACTGGAAGGCTAGAAGAGTGCACCAGGAACACTTGCTAACACCTGCAAGGTTTGCCAAGCAATGCCTTGCACTGTAGCTGGAGCAATGATTGGGAAGAAGTCTGTATTTACTAGAGTGAGCCATCCATCCATACCCCCCCCAATTTTTGCACATAGCATTGGGGTGTTACATTAACAGTGACAATCTAGAACCAATGTTCACACCGGTAGGTGTCTAGCCCTGCTGTGGTTGTTCTTTAATCCCACACACATGCAGGCAAACACTCTATGGCCAATTTACTGTGTCCAGTCCTCCTTCTGCATGTCTTTAGAATGTATGAGGAAACTGGGATACCTGGGGAATTCCCATGTGAACATATGGAAGATATGCAGACTCCACTCAGAAGACACCACAGCAAAGAATCGAACCAGAAAACCACTTGCTGTGAGGTAACAAGCAAACACTGCAATATCTTCTTCAGCAGAGCATATGGCAGGGCAGGTGTGGGGGCATGGGTGGTAGAGGTCTGATGACCATCTGTATAATGGTCCCAGTGGAAAGGGGAGTACAGTTAGAATAGCAAAATGATTCTTCATATGTTATGACACTTTTTAAAATATTATGTTGAATTCATGTTTGCATTATCTTCTATCCTCATCAAAGGCACTGCAAATTATTACTGCCAGCCATAATGTGCAAGAATCAGATGCAGATATACTGCTGAGACCTACTGACTTACAAAATTCACTCACAAACCTAACATTCTTCTTAGTATGTGTATAACCTACAATGTGCTTTACCTTTAAGAAAAGCTCTAAAACTCAGACAGTAACTGTGATAACCCTGCACCATAGAGACATGCAAAGTCTGTTAAGCTTTCCAAACATTTGATAGCTTGGAGTAACTCCAAGGGATTAATAGAAAGAGACAACCTGCGTCTTCAGTACCCCAGACTGCATTGCAATGCATTTCTGCTCATTTATGATCTTCCCGATACTCCTCACTGCTCCTATTCTCATAGATACAGGCAACATGCAAGACCTTAAACAATGATATCAAATATAAATTAAATAATTAAGAAAACTGAGCATAATACATTTTCTAAGGAAACCATCATATGCGTTACACACCTTTCTCCACTAGATGGCACTATTGATCCACAGACCCTACAACATGCTGTGAGAGCAGTTATGCGATTGTGCCTAGAAGTGAACAAAAAACTCTTAATGCAGACGCTCCCAGCAAAGAACAAGGCGAGTGCAGCTTGTTAAGCTAAGTGTCTAGAGCTGCTACAAGGCTAATTTATCTATTTCTTCTATAGAATCCAGATATGAAAGTGCAATGCGTCAGAAGAACATGTATCAAAATCGTGCTGTGTCTTAATCTAATAAAAAGCAGAATACAAGATTATATAAACAGACTTAGCAAACAAAAAATCTACTGTGCTTTTGCCGGAGTTCTGGCTTGTTTAGAAACAGAAATTTCTAAAAATGGTCAAGGTTACTTGGTGTTCTGTGAAATACATTGTTTCTGTACAAATTGTTCCAATTTGTTATCAGTTTTTACAGTACAGCACAGTGAGGGTTTAACTCTGACACAATCTTAAAAGTGCTTTTTAGCAGTCTGGTAAAAGTTTTTAATAACTCTTGCCTCAGCACTTTGGAACAATATATCAGCCACCTAAACCATGTGCAACTTGATAACTTGCTCATGCCTTGGACTTATTAATATTTTTTGGGAGGGGGAGGGTGGTGAGAGCTTGCCTATTCTTAATCTTTTCAGGCTACGGAGTAGTAGGTGACAGTTAGTTTAACAAGTAGTTAATTCATTTAACTATACTGGAGCTTGTGGATTTATGGGGACTTTAATCAGCAGCAAATGATACACAAGGACAGATGCATGCAAACCAATATAATATAAATACTAAGACATATTACAAGTAGATTTACATCACTGATGTATTCAGGAATACAAAACATAGTATAAAAGCAATGTGCCATAGAAATACTGCAACACAACATGTTATTGCAACAGTCCTGGAAGGTAAAAGTACCACAATGACCCAAGTTTAAAGGTAGACTGTTCAAATTATAAAACACATTATGACTACAAGTTTTTAAAATACAGATACAGGAGGAATTCCTCGGCTGGGTTCAAATATAAATCAAATTAGTGATCCTATGCACATACAAACATTTATAACACACACACACACACACACACACACACACACACACACACACACACACACACACACACACACACACACACACACACACACACACACACACACACACACACACACGTAAAGGAATTGTGGGAATTGGTGGGAACAGGTTTGGCTAAAGTCTAAAAGTGATGCAACAGTAAAAATGATCAGAAGTATGTCTGTGTGTGTGCTCACATGAGGTTTTATATATATATATGTGTGTGTGTGTGTGTGTGTGTGGGGGGGGGGGTCTATGTCATAAGGTTGAAATTTCAAAAGACTGAAAATCAAAATATCTATAACTCAAAATAATGAAAATGAAATTTGCCCCTTCTCCACTCTTGTGCAATGTCAGACTTGGTATATGTAATTAGCAGGGAGTATGGGGGGTGTAGCCCCTCACATGAGGGGTGCAGAGGGGTTGCACCTGCATTAAAAATATTTTCAATATTTTGAGTTTTAGATATTGTATATGTATGTATGTGTATATATATATATATATATATATATAAATATAAATACAAACACTTATGTTTATTTTACTAGCCATAAAGTAACCACTGGGTTATTGTAACTACTGGTTATTGCTACAACTTGTCTCTCAGAACTGGACAAGTTGCAAGTTGACAAGTGTGTTGTGTGTGTGCTGACAATAATACACTTTTTTGATGTTTCCTTTTTTTGCAGGTATATAATTATGGAGTTGATATTCAAGTAATGGAAAAATGAGGTGGCACAATGTCTTTTTTCTGCAGAGGTGAAGCTGAGACTGATTGCGTTCATCTTTCTGTAGCTTTACTAAGTTGTTACTTGACAACCTCCATATACTCATTGTAAGAAATTGGATGCAGTCACTTTTAAAGGTCATTGTTTTGTGAACAGCTAAACAAAAATAATATTTCATAGTACAGAAAGGGTAGCTCAAATGAAAAGATAAAGTTCATTCTTCCTATACTGGTAGGGTTCAATAAATTGAACCCAAGGTTTTGAAAATACTTACATTTCTTTCACAAAGTCTAATTAGACATCAGTTCTCTATATGAACAGGTAACAGTCTATAATAGTACAAACAATTTGATCTTTCTTTCTCTGCAGCAGTATGGATGCATTTCTTTTTCTATTGGTGTATTTCCCAACAATGCAAATGAGACATGTAAAAAGGTATGTTACTATTCCTGATACAAGTTTCCACTGAAGAATATTTCAAGGTGATTCTAATTATTTAAATATGTCCTTAGCCCATTAAACTTTATCAGACTAGGTGGTTGGTATAGCTGGATTAAAAAAAAATCTTGCCAAATGAAATTTCAACCTTTTTGTGAAAAATCTGAAAACTGTGCAGTTCAGACACAAACCTAAATGTACAACTATGTATGGTTAAAACTTTTACAGATCATATACTTTACTTTTACAGATCATATGCCTTTACTTCTATAGAAAACTGGCAAAATGATGCACAACTATTATTAACCCCCCAAAAAACTAAGCTCTTATTATTCTCCACAAAACTACCACCCTCAGATTTTACAATTTACTCACTAAACAACATAGAAATGGAACTAGTGAAGGCTGCTAAATTACTGGGTATCACTATTGATGACAAACCTACCTTCAAGCAACATATTCTCAATACAATAAAAGAACACTTCAAACTAGGCAAACTCTACAAACATAAACTTTACTAGGATAAGCCAACCAAAATAAAACTTGCCAGCACCCTACTGATCCCTTCCCTTCTATATGGAAGTCCCATTTTACTAACCTTCATACATCCTTCAGTAATAAATTACAATCCTGTTATTATAAAATAGCAAAATTTGCGACTGGGATGCCACATCACACTCATCATTGCCAAGTTATTTCAGGACTGAAACAGTTTGAATCCCCCCATTACCTGTATTATACCCAACTGACTCTTGCCCAGAGACTGATTTACAAACCCAACACCTGCCCTGCACTTCACTCTATCCTAAAACTGTACAGCCTAACCTGCAATCTTTGGTCTAACAACAAACAGCTTTTAAGTATAACAATACCCAACAAAAGAGCTTGACAAAGCCTATATTCCTATTTCATTGCCAAATTATGGAATGTCCTGCCTCCCACAATCACTCAGACTCATGGCACTAAAAAGCCACTACCTCAATCATGATATCTGTTCCTGTGTGCAAATGTCTAAGCCACCATAAACACATAACATTTTATCAACCACTTATTTCTCCTTTCCTCTAACACATAATGCCTCTCTCTCTTTCTAAGAACCTTTCTCTATATTAACTAACACATTTTATCTCTCCTTTGAATGCCTAGGTAACTTCTAGGACTATCTAGGTATTTAAATACTGTTTAGGTGTAGCAACCTACTATTGTTGCTTAAGATTTTTTTCATAAAGTTTTGTATATCAATTAGTTATAACAAATGTAATTTTTACAAAGTCTATACTCATTGTCTATTCTATACTTTAATATTTTCTGTTTAAAAAACAATTTTTCATGGAGCTTTTCTCCCTGGGCCTCCACTGAAAATGGGTTTCTGACTCAGTAATCTTTCTCGGTCAACAAATGTCAATACATATATAAATTATAAATAAATACAAATGACAATTAGCCTTGAAAATTTTGTGAAAGCAACATTCATAGCATGAAAATTTAAGCATCATGAAAAATATCAACTTGTCAGAAAAATGTGGTGTAAAAGTCCTAAAGGAAGAAAAGTCTATAAATACCTAGGAAAAGATGACGCTGAAGGGTCATCTTTATAAATGAAGAAGTGAGAGTAAATTTTAGTAAATATTATTTCATAAGACCCAAGCTAATGCTAAAAACTACCTTGACATGTAGAAATAAATATAAAATAAAATATTTATAAATATAAATCAACTTACACTTACTGTTCTTACAGCTTTGATGTGACCTACTGCCCCCCCCCAAAAAAAAAAGTATTAAAGCATTAAGATAATAAAAAACAAAACTGTTCAGGATTATCAAATGATAAATAAAATGCTGTGTATAGCAAGAGTATACATCCCTGTCTTAAGCAGGAATGAGCCTCCTTAAATGGACATCCTACAAAAGGGCCTCACTGAGACAGATGCCTGGTGTCAAGGCCATGGCCTTAAGCTCAATGCCAAAAAGTGCATTGTGATCACCTTTGGTAAAAACTCTGTACCCATGAGCTACCACATAGGTGGTAGTCTACTTAACACTGAAATTATGATGAGACCTTGGGACACAGGTGGACAATAGTCTCTCCTTTGATAATCACATCGACACAGTAGTCAGGAAATCCTTCTACATGGCACACCTCATCACAAAAGGTTTCTCATCCAGGAAAAAAGAGGTCATTGTTCCCCTCTACTCATCACTCATTAGACCCATTATAGGGTACAATGCCCCTTTTGGTATGTACCTCACAAGACATCTACAACAACTGGCAAGGCCACAGAAATACCTCACAAAGAGGATTACCGGCCTCAAACAGATGCCCTACGCAGACCGTCTCAAAAAACTCCAGCTTTACTCCTTCGCATATCGCCTACTCAGAGGCGATCTTTGCCTAACATACAAAGCTATGTCAAACCCAGAGCTGTTGGACATGCTCCACTTAAAGAAATCCCAATCCCTCTGAGCTACACACTCTAGGGACCTAAACCTTGTCACCACAATAAACAGAACATGCTTGAGGGATAGATTCCTGCTCCAGAGACTTCCCATACTCTGGAACAAGCTACCCATGTATGTCAAGCAAAGTTCCTCATTAACACTCTTCAAGAAAAATCTTGATGGGTGGATGGGAAATAGGAAATACACCCCATGGATTACTTCTGTGGCTCTGCTCAACAGGGGCACAGGAAATTAACTTTCTTGGGTTGGCGTAAGCCAGGGAACCTTGTTGGCTAGGCTTACTTAAGCCCTTGAGCTGATAGCCTAGTACCTACCTATGAACCTATGAAAGCCTCATTTGTGGCTTATGTGCATGTCTCTGAAACACAGTTAACTACCATGGAGTGTACATCAGCACTGTGGTTGGTTACATGATGTGTTGGAGGCCACATCATGTAAACAGTGACACCCACCCTTATTCACTCTCCCACACAGAATACATATATTCAAACACACATACCACAGACCCCATAGCTATACTTGTGTTGTTTAAAAGTCCCCAATGTCTACGTCTTCCATGATCTGGTAATTCCAGATGATTAGTCATTAATGCCAGAAATTCGAGTTTCACACTTCATATCTGTCAGTAAAATGCATGCTGTCTTCATAGCAACTCTATCCAGTTGCACTACTAGGTTGAGAGGTATCCTTAATATTTCCTTTCCCCGTCCCTCATACATCATAACATGGAGCAGCCACTAAGTAATGCCCAAGATCCTCAATATATGTTCAAAAAACCTTGCTGCACCAACTTCTCAGTTAGTTCAGTGGATTAATGCAGGGGTCAATGGTGCATAGTTCAAACCCTTTCACCCTCTTTGTACTTATGCATTTTTAAATTTTATCCATGGTGTATAGTGGCAGTAAATAGGATGAATAACCTCTTTGTGAGGTGGGATGGTACAGGGCTTGAATTCTTTCAGTGCCTTTTGGGGAATGCTACTTAAACTATGTGCCTGGTCTTTCCCTACCCTCAAAGCTACTAAAGCATGCTTTTAAATAGTTATCCCTAGAAGCTAGGCCCACCCAAGGTTGTAGGCTGTGCTCATTAGTCTAAGGGTGTTGTTGGTATGACAGCCACTCCAATCACCCCATACACATGAAGAACTCCCTTCACACCTGATTGCACTCACAGACATATTCATCCATTTACCCCCACATCCCAACACAGCCACCCCCACACACTCAAAGCCACCCACACAGCCATACATGCACATGCCTAACTTACCCTATACTAACTCCCCTATCACTACCTCCCAGGCAGACACACTCTCATACATGCACTCACACAAGCAGCCCCTTGCATGCATTCATGCACACAGCTCCCAACACTTCCTGACCATTAAACTCTCCAGTACTTATCTCTACCACAATGGATGAATATGACCTTTGGCTGTGTTCACTTCCATGAACTGCAAGGAGCATCTGTGCTAATCTACTCAGCTGAGGAATTCTATGAATCACTGTGTGTAGATGCATTCCTGGGGGTAATTCTGAGGGTACAGCACATGGCTAGTTAGCATATGCCTTTTCCCTGGAGTATTTCATTAGCACATAGCATGGTTGCAGAGACAGCCTGGTGTAATGCTCCATGTTCTTGTGCAAAGGCACAATTGTACATTTCTCTCCGAATACCAAAAGGTTACTTTAAGTTGTACACCCCAACACCTCACTATAACTTTTACGATCTCAGTTTTGGCTGTGATGTTCTTATGTATGAGGGTCTGTATATTGAGATACACAATAAAGTCCCAAGGTTGTTAAACTGGAAACTGCAAATATCACAATTTACAAGTAGTTTAAAAGCACTGTGAACATATACAATAAAGAATCGCAAAAAAAATATAAAGTAATGATTACATTGGTTCATTCAATGCCAGCTATTAACAAAGAAGGAACAAGATGAAATGAGGGCAATGTAGAATAACAGTAGGAATAACTAAGTTGATAAAAAAAATAAAGCATCCGAGACAAACATAGTAGATGCCTCCTCTAATCCCTGTTCAGCCACCACCACCACCACCACCACCACCAGCATAAACACATACACACACACACACACACACACACACACACACACACACACACACACACACACACACACACACACACACACACACACACTGTGACAGTTTGAGTCATGTAGGCCCTAGACTGGGAAATAAAATAAACAGTCTTGATGTTTTTTCATTGAAATATTAACTTTTACTGTAGGGAGAATAAAGAAAACACAATATGGACCCTCCACTCTAAATACTTTGAGCCCCTGTACACGTGATAGACTAATTTTAGGTCATCACAACACAGTTCATATAAGTTCAGTTTTTTTCTTCAAGAAGGAAAGTGTTCTTATGCTCCCCTCTAAAATGCAGAAGGCTTAAGCATATACTTCAGAAATAGGAAGCAGATTTCTACTCAACATCAGACAGAGGAACCTCTCCTTTCAGGCCTATAAGTCAAAGAATATAGCAGTGGAAACTCAGTTTCAAGAGACAAAAATCTAGCCAGTATTACATTCAGACATTTCCTCTGTAAACTAGCACTCTTCAGTTCTAAGGAAAATCAATAGACTGAATACTCCTGTTCTTTCACAAAGAAAAAAAATCATTGTTTCCCCAAAGTCACTCTCTTGTCTTTCCAGGTAAAAGATTTTTAAATGTCCTGCTTGCTACAGCTCCACCCTCTCTTAGTTTTCTCCAGCTATAGCTCCTCCCTGCTTTAGCTTCTGCCAGGAATTAACCTTTTCTGTTCCTGCAGCCAATTAGAGATATAAGGCCATACTAAAGCAAGTCAATACTTACTAAATTATACTGCATCTACAGCCCAGCCAGAGACTTTATTACAACACACAAACACTCACAAATATATGCACGCATGCACATACACACACACACATACGCACGCATACACACCACAGGCCATGTCAGTAGCCCCTTTTCACTCCATTGCATCTGGCGAATGGCACATCCCTCTGCTTATCTCTTTAATCAGTCAGTAACTGAAAGCTTGTAAGCAAGTGTGTGCATATTTTAGGTCTTGCACACATTTTCCATTAGTGGCTTACTTTAAAAATTAGCAAAATTACTTCATCACCAGCCGTCCCACTACCCATACACATGAATTCAGTCCACCTAATTGAAAGATGATAAACTGTTCAGTCAGATTGGCCTTTCTGATGGTCACTCATATGGGTATTTTTTGACTGGTCTCATATTGTAAATAGTATTATGTTTACATATGCATTATCCCCAAATCTTAATTCTATTCCAAGTGTCAGTCATTGTCCCCTGCTTTCCCATAAAGTAGAAAAGCATGCTGTGGGATTCATGAGGCATCCTTGCCAACCACCACCCAAGATATACATTTTGGTTTATTTGTTAGACGTGAACCCACTTTTCAGGGGTTCTGTCTAGTTAAGTGAGTTGTTCAGAGTCCCCCAGTTTGCAACTGCAAATGGAAAAAAGTAAACCTATGACTAAAGCATGAAATGAATTGACTGTTTATAGTCTTAACTCTGTCAGCTAAAATAGCAGCCCCTGAGGTAAACTGCCAGACAAGGTTCAGTTCTGTTCTTGAACCCAGGATAAATGTAGTGTAGATGGAAACAGGTCCTTGCACTGCTTCATTGTCTAACTGGACCTTTCTTAACAGTAGAAAAAATGACACAGAAATGTCTTTTAATCTACCCTAATGTCTCTCTCCAGGTGATACGATCATTCACGTTCAACTCATGTTTCATATTGCCTTTCCGTTATTTTGTCATAATGCAGTCTTTGATATTCCTGTTCTACCGTCCCATTTTGTAGCACTTCTCGTCAAACACTATTCCAACTACATCATGTTGACATTAAGGTCTTTCTGGGGCATTTGTTGCTGTATCTGAATCTCTCAGGTGCAGATCAAGGGAATTGCATACCAGAAAAAAAGGGGGGGGGTAGCATATAGTTGTGCAATTTGTGTGGTGTAAAAAAGCATTTATAAAAATAAGTCAGAAATATTAAAAAGAAGACAGAAAAAAGCCATGACCATTCAGTCTACAAGGTTCAGTCCTCTGATTCTTAGATAAAATACAATAGTCAATTTACTGGAAAATCTTTAATAAATGAATTAAGACTATAAAGCGAAAGTAAAGGTGAGTGGCTGTGATTGGTTGGCACCACCACATCATTAATTCATGCAAATTTGTTCTACTAAATTAAGAAATGCTGCCATTTAGTTTTATTTCACACTCTTTTCATTTGACGTCATTCCACCCACCCAAGAACAAATCCAGAAATTTTGTTATGATGAATCACTGTAAAGTGTGCCATTTGATTAGCTAGTGAATAAAATAAATCTATATACAATGCATATTCTAAAACATACAGAGAAATGTACTTCAGAAGTTTTCCATCTCATTGTTCTGGTCTTGGATTTAGTAAGTGATGTACAAGCAGAAATGTAAAATATATTAGCATAATTATGGAGCATAAGTGATTGTAGATTATAAAAGTGACATTTAGTGTAGCTGTAGCTGTATTTTGCTATACCATGTCTCCTTTGAGCACTATATAAAAAACTGAGCAGAAATTTGATATATTGGGTGCACTGCACTTTAATAAAATGACAACATGGACAGGAAAGGTGTGACTGTAGTATGGCAAGAAATTAATGTAAAAATGTATGAATGCACAGGCAACAGACACCTTCAGACTATACCTAAAAGAGGAAACAAATGACCACAGGAAAAAAAAGCATAATAAACAATGCAATTAATAGCAATTCATAGCTGTGTGAGCAGAAGCTGATAAAATGGCAGCACCAGGACAATTGCTGACACATCTGGAACTGGGAAGTACAGTGCACAGACATCAGCCTAGGATAAACAAAAGCAGCAGATAAGAACTTGGGGTAACCCCATTTGTCTGTTTTATGACCCGTTAATGTTCTTATTCTACTGCTTATCTCACGCTTTCTGTAACTTCACCCTGCCCTTAGTTTACTTATACTTCTGCCTTCTGTTTATGACTCTACTGTAACTTATTTACTTATCTCTATACTTTTCTCAGCTCCTCTTTCTTCTCTACAGGGTCTCTTTTTTAACATGCAGTCAAACTGTATGTGCATTCATACATTTTTACTAAGCTGTCTACACCCAAGACTGGAACAGACAGTCAAGAGGAGAAGGTTAACACTTGCACTGCACTTCCAGTCAGACATAGCCCTACTAAACCAGCAATGGCAAAAAATACACAAAATCATACTTGGAGGCTCTAAATAAAAACCTGTAAAAGCATCAGAGACCTCCAAAGCAGATGCCCAAACAACCTGCACCTCCTGTCACAAACCAGACAACACATAAAACACAAAATCAGTGTGCCACACAATCACAGCCCTTAAGGCGAAATAACATACCTAACACACTAGTAATAGGTGACTCTATAGTCAGGCACACTGATGTCCCACTCACTAGGCTGGACAAGCAGAAGGTTACTGTTAGCTGCCTGTCGGGAGCCAAAATCCGCCACATAACACAAGCACTCAGGTCACTCCTGAACAAGTACAATTATGACTCTGTCATTGTTCATGTTGGTGTGAATGACCTGAGATGTACCTCCCTGGACTACATGAAAAGAGACATGGAAGAGCTCTCTGATCATGTAGCCCAGGCTGGTATGACCCTGACCCTGAGAAGCATCCTGCCCTCACCAAGCATTATACCTCAGTATAAAGAAAAAAATTATCAATTTCAACAATTGGCTAAGCTTCTGGTGTCATTCACAGGGGATCCAGTGTCTGTCAGCCTGGGATGACATGCTCGACAAGCCGTGTTGCTTTGCAAGAGTCGACTTGCACCTGTCACCCCTAGGCTTTTGAATACTGGCCAAGGCTCTTGCTGCCCCCATAGTGCCTTTTTTAGGCAAGGCTCAAAATTCAAACCCACCTCTGTAAACAGCGCAATTAACAAAAAACTGAGGGTTATGCTACTCAATGCCAGGAGTTTAAATCTCAAAATGCACACGCTGAAAGCACTCCTCAGTATTGAGAATGTCAACATCACCCTCCATGACCCAGGACCACCACTCCGCCTTTCTGGAGACACTGGAAAACATGAAGGTCCTACCGAACACCCTGATATTGGGTGATTTCAATTACCCTACCATTAACTGGGAAAACTACTCGAGTACAAACTCCCAGGCCCAGCGCTTCCTGGAATTCATCAACTCAAACGCCCTCCTGGATCAGCTGGTAAACTCCCCTACCAGAGGTGAAAACATATTGGACCTGGTCATCAGAAATATGGGTGACAGGTGTTCCACACTAGAAGTCAACCTGTCACTGGTGAGATCAGACCATAAACTAATCACTCTGGATGTCCACACCCCACCACCACTCCCAACTAAGGATACCACAATAAAAATTTTTTCTAAAGCAAACTTCACCTTACTTAAGACAGAGGCAGTAAGTTTCACAGCCCCCACGCTAAAGGATAATGCTGCCCAAAATGCAGAAACCTTTACAAATGCACTCTATGAGCACCTACAAGGCTGCATGGATCGTGCCATCCCTAGCAAAACCAAGACTCACTCCTCTAAGAGAAGGAAACCAGTCTGGTGGACCCCTGCCATAAACAGGCTATACAATAGAAGAAGGAAACTAGTTCAGAAAAAAAGCAAATCCCAAGAAGGAAAGACATCCCTGGTCAGTATCAGTAAGAAACTAAGGTCCCTCATAAAATCATCCAAGGCTAACTTTGAAAGAAAAATAGCCAAGGATTCAAAAGATAACCACAAAGCCTTCTTTAGCTGTGTTAAGAATCTAAGTGGCAACTTCCAGATATGCACTGAACTACTGCATAATAGCACAAAATATACTGAACCTACCAATATTGCCAACATCATGGTAGATAGATTCAGTGCAAACTTCACCCCCCTCTCACCCCCAAAAGGGCCCACAACAATACCGGAAAAGTGTAGTGTCCCAGACATCACAGATGCACAGGTGAAAATAGCCCTTTCAAAAGCCAAAAACACAGCGTCAATGGGTCCAGATGGTGTCCCAGGCTGCATCTTGCATGCACTACAGAACGAACTAACCCCCCACCTAAACACACTGTTCAACCTCAGCATCTCCACAAGCCACATACCCATAGAATGCACACTGCAACGGTTATTCTACTCCACAAAGGAGGGGCCACAACTGACCCTGGTAACTATCGCCCCCATAAGCCTGACTAGCCTGGTCTGCAAGGCTATGGAGTGCATCGTCATGGAACTCATTAACAAAGACATTGGGAACCTCCAAACACTTGACCTGACCCAGTTCGGCTTTGTTAAGGGCAGATCATGCCTACTAAACCTGATTGACTTCTTCGAGACAGTCACCAAGGCCATAGACGATGGAAAGGTTATTCACACAGCCTACCTTGACCTTGCCAAGGCTTTTGACACCATTCCCCACTCAGGTATTACAGAAAAACTCACCAGCCTGAACATAAAACCCTACATCACGAGATGGGTTGCCAAATGGCTTACAGATAGAACTCACACGGTAAGAATAGCGGGCTCCAGGTCCGACTCTAAACCAGTCACAAGTGATGTTCCACAAGGCTCGGTCCTGGACCCCTACTGTTCGGCATATACTTCTCAGACATGCAGGCAAACACAGGAGGACTATGGCTAACCAAGTTTACTGATGGCTGCAAACTGGGAGCCATAATTGACTCTCCGGCTGACACAGACATCCTCCAAAAGGGCCTTACTGAGACGGACACCTGGTGTCAAAGTCATGGCCTCAAGCTAAATGCCAAAAAGTGCATAGTCATCCCGTTTGGGAAAAACAAAACACCCATGAATTACCACATAGGTGGCAGCCCCCTTAATACAGAAGAGGTAATAAGAGATCTGGGGACCCAGGTAGATAGTAATCTCTCCTTTGACAATCATATTGCCAAAGTAGTTAGGAAATCCTTCTATGTGGCCCATCTAATTACTAAAGGGTTCACGTCTAGAAATAAAAAGGTTATAGTGCCCCTCTACTCATCACTCATCAGACCCATCATAGAGTACAATGCCCCATTTGGGATGTACCTCACAAGACACTTCCAACAGCTGGAGAGACCACAAAAGTACCCTACCAAGAGGATTACTGGCCTCAAACATATGTCCTATGCAGCCCGACTGAAAAAACTCCGGCTGTACTCAGTGGCATATCGCTTACTCAGAGGTGATCTTTGCCTGACTTAGAAAGCCATGTCCAACTCATAATTGATGGGCATGCTCCACCTAAAGAAATCCAAGTCATTGCTAGCCATGCACTCTAGTGAGCTAAACCTTGCCACAACAATAAATAGAACATTCTGGAGGGATAGATTCCTGTCATAGAGACTCCCCATGCTTTGGAACAAAATTCCAAACTACATTAGGCAGAGCCCCTCACTAACACTCTTCAAGAGAAACCTTGACGAGTGGATGGTAACAGAAAATACACCCCTGGGATCACTTCATTGGCTCTGCTTGACAGAGGATCAGTTAATTAATCAATGGGGTGGCAAAAGCCAACACACTCTGGCTAGGCTTATAAATGCCCTCGGGCAGATAGCCTAGTACCTACCTATGAACCTAAAAGCAAATAACAATCAGTTATCTTCAGGCAAGGCCCCCTGCAGAATATAAACTGCCCTACAAAATGGGACTGCAGACATCGAAGCTTCATGAATGCACCCCTGATTTTGTTTCAAATTGGATTCAATAAACTCAAAACCTACACGGAGTTTACATATGTGTGCGGTGATGCGCTGTGAACAGTAGCGCTCATTGCATATTCATGCTGCGCACCAAATTTAAATGTAAATAAGAGAGGCTTAGTGGCTGGCAACAGTGTTGCCAGCCAGGAAACCATATAAGCAATCAAGGATAGCACTCCTGTTTAAATCAGAGCACTGGAAGTCTGCAGTTTTGTGCGAAATGCCACAATGATCACCAGGGCTTCACAAACAGCTCTCAATCTCTTAGTGCAAGATATCTGGAAAAAGGCCAACATAGTAGGGGCATAATGATCCAGAAATAGGGACATATTTGACATATTTGCCCTATAGAATGTGCTGGAATAACCAGGGGTTTGTGTTAAAAATGCATGTTCTGAAGGATTTGAAGTCTAAAACTCAAATGCATGTAATTATGGTGTCACATCAGTCCTGAGATCATCCCAGTGGTAAAGCAGAAAACCAGAACTTTGATAAGGACACATATGGTCCAAACACCGTACAGGACAGTGTGCCTACACAGCAGAGTATTGTAAAATCATATTCCTGGCAATCTGTACTGAAGCTGTGTAAATTATCTGTAAGGGTATGTGGACTGCCATGTAAAATAAACACTAAGGGGAAATGTGTATATTGAATAAGGACACACAAATGAATTGTAGGAATGAACATTGGGAAAGATGGCAGGTGAAACAACCCAATGTACAGGAGATGAGGCATGTCAATGGAAAACGGTTGTAGCAGCAATACCAATCACATATCAATATTGTACAATAGGGACTGCAAAGTGAAAATGTGTATTATGTGACTGTCACACAAGACGGCATAACAAGGGAGAAGATATCTGTCTGAGATAATCATCCTTACATGAATAATGCAGAGGACATCTATCAGGGTTCTGACATACAATTGGGGTAGGGTGCATATTGTGAAGCTGTGCAGATTGATTTGCCTGAATATGAGTGTAATCTCAGCAGAGGTCTCCATCAAATGGGATGCAGGTAAAGGCTTATGGACAACATTAAAAGAAGCAACCACAGTCATGAACTATATCAGAATAATACCAACAGTAATCCCATGCCTCTGACATAACATATGCGATTTAGAGTGATCAGAGATGATTCTGCGCAAACACACTTTTACAACTATTATGATATATCCACACTCTGTGAGAGTAACCATGCACACTGTTCTGGCACTGTAACATCTGCTGAAGGTGTTAGGAGGGACACTGCTATACTTGTATGTGAATTATGAGCAATACAAGCTAGTTGACTGGTGTGCATGGAATAATGGAATATATATATATATATATATATATATATATATATATATATATATATATATATATATATATATATATATATATATATATATATATATGTATATATATATATATATATATATATATACACACATACACACACAGTATGTATATATATATATATATATATATATATATATAGAGAGAGAGAGAGAGCACAATCCACACTGTCATGAATGTTATCCATGCCATTAATGTTGTCAAACACCTACGCATGTACTGTGTGCATCACCAGAACAGGTAGCACACATGCATCTGGTGTAACAACTTGATGGGCATTCCACACCATCAGACAGTAATGTTTATGCCACAAAAAGATTACCTAGTATGGCCAATAGGCTGTGTGACAGCTCACTGTGACAAAGGTGGTACACTTCAGTTGCACAGCAGTGGAAGATGTGTTTAGAGGTAATGAAGAAGGGTGTATTATACTCAGTTATTGGTGTGATGAAGGCTGGGAACTATGGAGGTATTATAGCCTCTGATGTGGATGTCCTCTACATACTCATTACATGTGTTACATACAAGGGAGTATTCCTAGTTAGCACTGTGACCACATGCTGGTGGATGTTAAACTTACCATCTATCTCAGGACGCAGGTAACATACCTATTAATCTGGTTATAGGGAGTGATGTCCACATTATACTTTGGTTGTGTGTTTGTTTTCCTGATGTTTTCTTGTCATTGCAGGTGTTGTCATGGCTGTGGCAGCAATCTTTGGTGTCTGTTGATACTGTCTGCATTATACTAATATCACAGCTGGAGTCAATGATTGTCAATAATCTGTAGTCTTTCAGGTAGCTGTTTGGACACAGGATGCAAATGTCATCTGGGATGTCCATTACTTAAATATTGGACAGGAAACAGCCTAGCAGGCAGCCCTGATGTATGGACCTGATCACTGGACCTGAGATAAAGGTCACTTCACACATTTCAACATAGGTATATGCCATGTGATCCACTGGTCTACCTACTTGGTGATATAGCTGTTTATGGCCACATCTGACAGTGCTGATTGAATACCTCATTGCAGATTTGTATCAACTGCCTTGGCCTGGTCACATTCAAAAGGATGATAGTGTTGTCCAGAGATGATAACATTTATAAACTCACAGAGGTCTGTTGCACACAGCTGGGATATTACTATAATCTCCTCCAGGTATTATTGAGGAACTCTCCCAGCTGGGGAATTAACCCTTACATCACTAGATGGGTCTGGCACCACAGGCATCTGCATCTGTTGGCCTTTTTACTTCTATTTTTTTTTTCGTTCAGCTCAGCCTAAAGTATATGGCTTTTGGCTTACCAAGTTTGTTGAATTTTGCATATTGGGTGCAATCATTGAGTCCACCGATGATGGCATACTACAGGAGTAGCTAACACAGACAAATGATTGGTGACAAAGCCACATAATCTACAAATAAGTGCAGAAATGTGTCTTTATTTTATCCTTCTGAAAAGTGGAATTCCTTGCTAATTACAACACTGACAACAGTCCTGCTATGTTGAAACCCAGTGATGCATGTACTGGGAACATATGTAGATAGCAATCTGAACTTCGACTACCAAGTGTACACAATAGTATTGAAAGCCTATGTTGTGCACATCATGGGTCACACCATCATATTCAGATCTTAGGATTTTATGACAACACTGTACGAGAACCTCTTCAGAAAACTAATAAGGGTATAATGTTCTATTTTGCATGTACCTCACCAGACACATGCAACAGCTGGAGAGGCCACATGTGTTTCTCACCAGGCAAACAAAGGGCCTACAAACCATGCCATGATGTATGTGGATAGACTGAAAGCCATGTCACTGTAATCTGCATCATACAGGATGAGGTGACTTATGCATGGCCTCCAGGTCAGTCTCTGAAACTGCCCTGGTGGGAATAATGCACAATCCACAAATCAGATATAGCTGATGACATCAGCAATGTCTGTTGAGGAGAATGTGTTAATAACAGTATCCCACATGCTGGTGTAAAAGGCTCTCTGTAATGTCAAGGAAGAGCACAAACATCTCCCCAGTTGACTGCAGTGAGGACAGAACCCCTACCTATTTAAGTAGGCAGTCTATAGAATGCAGTACATTACACAAGCACCACAGCACAAGTCTGACCTTTGCAAGACTGCAAGTCAATTTATAGTGGATAACATCAGCAGGTCATGTTGGAGAGAAGATGGTGGGAGGCCTGCATGAAATGGATGTGTAGGCATGTGCAAGTATCAAAATACTGTCAGTCCATGGGATTGGAGTGTTAACTGTAGGATGCATGCTTCTGCTCTTCTGGTTACACACACACACACACACACACACACACACACACACACACACACACACACACACACACACACACACACACTTGACTACAGTGAGAACAGAACCCCTAAATATCTAAGTACACAGATTACAGAAAACAGTACTTTACACAAGTGCCACAGCACAAATCTGACTTTTTAAGACTGCAGGTCAACTTATAATAGACACTGACTGGCCCTGCTCATGAGGGACATAGGTGCCACCCCAGGGGTGAATTTACAATCACCCATCCAGTTGCCAAGGATGTTCTTGAATAGGGTCAGTGCTTGAGTAGGGTCATTGAGAAGCACTGCTTCACATGCAGTGTGAGCCTATTACAGAGTAGTGGCAATTGCTGGGAGATATATTTAGCTTTCTAAGTCTTACAGATTGTGACAGAAGGAGATACTGTCAGCACAGCTAACTGGAATTTTGTAAATAATTATATGTCATTGGTGAATATTGAAATGATTGATATAAGATGCTTGTGTTACAAATGTATTAGAACTGTATGTTGTGTCTATATCAAACTGCTTGTACAGATGTGTGTGTTGAAAATGTATTTGCAAAGTGCTGTTTGAAATGTAACCACTGTGTGCCCTACTGGAAGAAAAAATAAATGTACATGCACTATTGGGGTCTATATTAGAACAAAAACAAAGTCAGAGTTTATCACAAAGTCCAAGTAATCAAAAAACTTCCACAGTTGAAGACAACCGACCCAAAAAAATAATAATAGAACTGTCTTTAATGGACGTAACAAAGATGTAAAACCAAACAGCAGTCAAAATTCGATCAAGCGCTTTCGCCTGGTTAGTACCAGGCTTTATCAAGATGTTTATCAAGATCTTGATAAAGCCTGGTACTAACTAGGCGAAAGCGCTTGATCGAATTTTGACTCCTTTTGGTTTTACATCTTTGTTACATCCATTAAAGACAGTTCTATTATTATTTTTTTGGGTCGGTTGTCTTCAACTGTGGAAGTTTTTTGTCTATATTAGAACATCGAAGTTTCAGAACTTCGAATGTTCTAATATCGACCCCTAGTAACCAAAAACTGATAACATCGAAAATTCAAAACAGCAAATTTTTTTCCTAGGGAAAAAAATTGCTGTTCCAAAACACGTACACGCAACACAAACACACCAAACAAGCAGCAATCCACACACATACACCTAAAATCTTACATCTAAACCTACACTAAACTGTACATACACCACTATCTACCCACTTACCTTAACCCAAACCCTAACCCTAGGGTCCGTCACTATCACACACACACCTCACCCGCGCCCTAACTCATCTACCCCACCCTAACCCTCACATCCACACATTCACACACTTACCTGACCTGCGCCCTAACCCTAACTCACCTAACCCACCCTAACCCTCATGTCCACACAATTGCACACTTACCTGAACCCGGCCCATAACTTTCCACCGCAGAGCTGAAAATGGCAAAGTGACAGGGACGGACAACCTAGGAAAGAATTTGGTTTTCTGAAACTTCTCTATTTTCAGCTTTCACTTATTAGGGGTCGACATTAGAACATTTGAAGTTCTGAAACTTCGATGTTCTAATATAGACCCTACTATTGTAACTGTTTAAATGTATATATTTTATCAGTGGAAACTGGGATATAGGAGGTTAACCTCAGTCTAGTCAATTTTAGAAAAAATATCTGAAATTAAATTACTTTATAGGATGGAATAAAGAGGCTACCTCTCATGTTTTTAATGCAGCTAGAAACACAGAATCTGTGCTAGGAAGCATTCTGTGTTATCCTTGGAGTGAAATAGTTGCTACTTTTGAAGCATGAAAGAATAAAATTGTTTTATGACTTCCAGCATCTGCCAAAGATCTGAGAAAAAGCCCTTGTATGTATATTTTTACAAGTAAATGCTAAATGCTGCCAGCTTCTAGAAATGGGGGGCTTTGGCCTTGGAACTAGGAGTCAGATGACTAGAAATTATGTCATTCTGCAAGCTATCCCAGCAGTAATATTTTAGATATTAATTTGAGAAATCTCTTAGTGAGACAGAGCATTCTGTATTCAGTCTTGGACCTGACAAGAACCATTCACCACAACATGTGCCTTTCTCTAATAGTAAGTTACTAGGGAATAGTAATTCTATTAGATATAGTTGGGAACATAGAGCTTAGTTTAGATATTTTATTTATTTATTTATTTGAGACTGTACTGAAATGTTATTTTAAATATTTCCTTTGATTTTGAACTCTGATATCACTGTGAATATATATTTAGCATTGTCTTCTACTTTTATTATTTATTATTAAGTATATTTAAACCTTTCAGTGTGGCTGATCATTGTAGAGATATTTAAGTTTTAAGAGCACTTGCATATTTATTTGGTGACACTGTGTGTCACTCCTAATAGCCTTGCTCTTGGTCAAACTACCATTTGTATTAATATTAATATTACACAGTATGATTGGACACCCTTTGTTAAGGGCCTTAAAGTAGCTGATAAGGGGTTCTGGTGGCAGTGGTAACTACCTTATAATCTGGGCAGAAGGGGTCATGACTAATAAACCTGTGCCAGCCTTTTCCAGGTGTGTATCGGTGTAAACTATATCTTCAAGAGTGTGTGTTAGCTACTTGGGTAGGGATATGAAGCACTGGTTGGACAGAGAGGGTGTTGGAAAACTTAGCTTGCAACCCTGGCTAAGGACTCAACTCTATAGCTGTGCCAGTGGGGAGTCTTATTGGGGATCTGGAGAAAAAGGGAGAAACCAGCCCTGGACTGACTGTGGCCTCTGTGTGCTCTTAAGGGAAATTGCACTTGATGCAGAGAGCTGCATCTGAAAATACTGTGTGTGTACTTGTCATCCTCTCACTGAGCATCCCCCACTGTTGCCAGTGGTGAGTACTGAGTCTCCTTGATTACTGGTCCAGTGGTGGGTTGTCACATTTGGTTGGCAGTGGTGGGATATCTGCATCACATTTGTGAAAAGTGGTGGGATCACCACATCACATACTAGGGTTCAGTGGTGTGGATATTGAACTCCTGTAGCCTGCAAACAGCAGTCACTAAAGAAGGTGTTTGTACGCTCAAGCAGCCACATGGGAGACATACAGAGTTTCATATCACAATAGTTTTATTTATTTTTTGTTAGTTTATTTAGTCAGGGAGAGCAGACAAAGATTTCAGCAGAGGATTATGGCAAGCTGACAAGGAGCCAGTTGGCTGAGATGTGCCAAGCCAAAGGACTGGTACATTCCAACCCGACTAAAGCAGAAATTATTGCAGCCTTAACCACAGCTGCAGCACAGACCAGCAACCAGGAAGACAACCAGACTAGCCTTGGGGATGTACAACTCTCAGAAAATGGAAAGTTCAACTTGCCTCAGAGGACTTAAAAATCCATCTGTGGTTAAAGAGACTTGAGCTGGAGACAAATGTTTGGAACTAGAATTAGCACAGAAACTGCGGCTTTGGAGACTGAAGACAGGGAGAAACAGATGGCATTAGAATCAGCAGAGAGACTGAGATGTCTGGAAGCTGAAGAAAATGAGAGGCAGAGGCAACATGAAAAGGAGATGCTGACTCTTCATCAAAGTCATAGAGGTAATTTGGAAGGGAGTAACCAAACCCCCGAAGCAATAAAGGTCAGTAAATTTCTTCCACAATTTACAGAGGGTGATAATTTTAATAGTTTTATTCATATGTTTGAAAAGATATGTAAACAGTATAATGTTGACCAAGGGCTCTGGGTACGGTTCCTGACCCGCTTACTGCATGGTAAAACTATAACTGCTGTTTTTAAATTGTCTGATACTGATTACTTAAATTATAATACAGTTAAAATTGTGTATTGGAGTGCTTTAAATTAACACCTGAAGCATATCGAAAACGTTTTGTGAGCATAGACGCAAGGTAGATAAAAGCGTGTGTGAATATATTGCTGAACTAAGCGCTTATTTTCATAGGTGGGTGAGTGGGTGTCAGGTCACCACTTTTGAAGGGCTGGCAGACATTTTGGTGAGGGAACAAGCCCTTAGCACATTGCCTGAGGACATGACAATCTGGTTGGCAGATAGGGAATGCAATACCACAGATGAGTTGGGGAAAAGGGAGACCTATACCTAGCAAGCAGGGCATCACTGTACAGGAAAAGGGTAGCTTGTGCTGCACATAGGTATAAGGGAACCCATGTTGGGCACCCAAAACTGCCCCAACAGAGTCCACTATTAACAGGGAAGTCACTAGTTCAGGTACATGGCCAGGTCAAGTGTTAAATGGTTTAAATGTAAGCAGTGGGGCCATGTAGCATATAGATGTCCTTGGAGGCAAGGTGGGGAACAAAAGGTAAGGGAGCTAGCAAGTGAGAATGACAGAATGCAGGCTATAAGTTGTCTGGATATAACAAGGGTACCAAACTACTACAAAAGGTTATATCCTATCCTAGTAGATGGGAAACAGGCCACTGCTAAGAGAGACATAGCCTCTAACCTAACCATTGTGAAGCCTGCAGGAGCACTACTTGCTTGGGCAGTCTAATCCAGTTAGAGCTTTAGGAGGGACCCCATTCCAAATACCTTTGGCTAGGGTTCACCTTGACTTGGAGGATGGAAAAGGAAGCAAGCAAGTAGGTGTGTTTGAGGATATCCCTGCAGATGTCCTGATAATGAATGATTTTGTGAATGCAGTACCTTGTGTGCATGCAGTTACATGCAGTCAGGCTTGCAGACAAGAATGTAGGTGTGGTAGCCTGGAGGGACCCAGACCGACCACACATTTGAAGCCAGGACTGGTGAGGTAGCTACCACAGTGAGGGAGCTACCCTGCAGCAGTGAGACTGAAGGTGAACCATAGCTGCTTGTGGGTACTGATGTTCCCTTGGACAGAGTGACTGCAAGGGTGGAGGTGAGTAGTAGTACCCAGGGTGACAGTGAAGCAACACTGTCAGAGGATACCAGACTTCCTGTGGAAGGGGAGCTAGGAAGGGTTACAAACAGAGTGTTTAGACAGGCTTATCTCTCAGACCTGACATTGCAAGACTTGAGGGAAGTAGCCAGGGAGGCGCCTGATTCTCAAGAGGAAAGGGGAATCTGTATACTGGGACAAAGGTTTACTGTATAGAGAGTGGACCCCTGAGGAAGGGCTAGAAGGGGAGGTAATACAGTAGTTTGTAGTGCCCAGAGCATACCTTCTGGCACTTCTAGCCATAGCCCATAATATTTCCTTTGCAGGTCATATGAGCATAAAGCGTACAAAGAGACGCATTATGCAGAGCTTTTATTGGCCTCTGATTTTCAGGGATGTAACAGGGTACTGCAGGACCTGTGAGCAATGCCAAAAAGTAGGCAAGGCAGGAGACAAGGGGAAAGCTCCTTTGATACCTTTGTCTGTGACCGAAGAGCCATTTCCGAGGTTAGCTATGGATATTGTGGGGCCTCTGAGTACCCCAACTTCCACAGGAAAGAAGTATATCCTAGTGATAGTAGATTATGCTACAGATACCCAGAAGGCAATGGCCCTGTCCTCCACTGAGGCAGAAAATGTGGCAAATGTTTTGTTAGAGATTTTCAGCAGGGTAGGATTCACAAAAGAAATACTGACTGACAGAGGTGCCAATTTCATGTCAGACCTGCTGGCTTGTCTGTGGGAGAACTGTGGAGTGAAGCACCTAAAGATCACCCCCTACCATTCCCAGACTAGTGGTCTTGTGGAGAGGTTAAACTCTACATTAAAGACCATGCCAAGGGAGTGGGACAAATATTTGCCCCATCTGTTGTTTTCTTACAGAGAGGAACTCCAGGAATCCAAAGGTTTTTCACCCTTTGAGTTGCTGTATGGGCATAGGATGAAGGGACCTCTAGATCTGATTCACAATGAGTGGGAGAGTGAGTGTGAATCTCACAAGGAGTCTGTTGTGGCATATTTGCTAAACCTCAAAACAAGGCTCAGGGAACCCATGGGCTTGGCCCAGGAGAGCCTGGCAGAAGCCCTACAGCAGAAAAAGGTCTGGTATGACAGGAATGCTTGAGCCAGAGTGTATTCTGTAGAGCAGGAGGTTATGGTTCTCATTCCTGTCAGACACAACAAGCTGCAGGCAGCTTGGGAGGGACCCTTCAAAGTGGTAAGGAAGGTCAGTGACGTTAACTACATGGTATAACTGCTAGGCAGGAGGCAGGGGCATAAACTTTACCATGTTAACATGAAACCTTACCATGATAGAGAGGCCCTGGTACTAAGTATTTGCAGTAGAAGGCAGGAGGAGTCTGAGGAGGATGTTTGGCTACAGGAAGCCAGCCAGCAAAATCGCAAATTACTATGTGGAGCCTAGGGTTACAGGCATATGATAGGACAGTGCAACACTTTATTGGGGTCAGCAATGCCAAGGCAGTTGGAATCTCAAGACAGAGAATGGGGTAATGTATTCCCATATAGGATCATTCCTCTCAAGAAATGTTTCTCAAGGGTCTAGCTTGAGTATTCGAAAGGGGGGGGGTGACAAAAGAAAATACTGCCAACAAAGCTAGCTGGAATTTTGTAAATAATTATATGTCATTGGTGAATATTGAAATGATTTATATAAGATACTTGTGTTACAAATGTATTAGAACTGTATGTCATGTGTATATCAAACTGCTTGTACAGACATGTATGTTGAAAAGGTATTTGAAAAGTGCTGTTTGAAAAGTAACCACAGTGTGCCCTACTGGAAGACAACAGAAATGTACATGCACTGTTGTAACTGTTTAAATGTATATATTTTAACAGCAGAGACTAGGATACAGGAGGTTAATATCAGTCTAGTAAACTGTAGAAAAATATATGAAATTAAATTACTTTATAGGACGCAATAAAGAAGCTTCCTCTCAAGTTTTCAGTGCAGCTAGAGACACATAGTTTGTGTTAGGAAGCTTTCTGTATTGTCCTTGGAGTGAGCTAATTGCTACTTTTGAAGCATGAAAGAATGCAATTGTTTTATGACTTCCAGCATCTGCCAAAGATCTGAGGAAAACCCCTTGTATGTATATTTTTACAGGTAGATGCTAAATGCTGCCAGCTTCTAGCAATGGGGGTTTTGACCTGAGAAATAGGAGTCAGATGACCAGACATGATGTCATTCTGCAAGATATTCCAGAAATAATATTTTAGATATTAATTTGAGAAGTTTCTTCTTAGTGAGACAGAGCATTCTGTATTCAGTCTTGGACCTGACAAGAACCATTCACCACAACATCTGCCTTGCTCTAATAGTAAGTTACTAGGGAATAGTAATTGTCTTAGATGCAGTCAGGAATATAGTAGAGCTTAGTTTAGATGTTTTCTTTATTTATTTGAGACTGTACTGCAATGTTATTTTAAATATTTCCTGTAATTCTGAACTCTGATGTCTGTGTGTGTGTGTGTATATATATATATATATATATATATATATATATATATATATATATATATATATATATATGGTATCCATCAATCTGTTCAAAGTTTCACTACTTCAAACCCCACCTCACAGAGTCCACTTGTTCGAAGTAGTGAAACTTCGAACATTGACTTCGGCAGTCACACTACAGCACGGAATAGGAATATTCCCTTTTCCCCGCTGTAGCGCAATCTTGGAGTTGGTATATTTAAGTAGGGGGGTGTGGGGGTGCAGGGGGGCTTGCCCCCTGCAAAAACAGGTTTTAGTGTTTTTTTTTTGGGTAGCTCCGGGAGCTAGACTTCAGCGAAAGCACAGTTTCATTTAAGTGGACCTTCGCTGAAATGTAGGGTCTACTGCTCTATTTCGAAGAAGTGTATTTTTGATGTAGAGCAGTAGACCCATATATATATATATATATATATATATATAGAGAGAGAGAGAGCGAGAGAGAGAGCATTGTCTTGTTCTTTAATTATTTATTATTCAAAATATTTAAACCTTTCATTGTGGCTGATCTTTGTAGAGATATTTAAGTTTTGAGAGTATTTGCATATTTATTTGGTGACACTATGTAGGCCACTCCTAATAGCATTGCTCTTGGTCAAACTACCATTTGTATTAATATTAATATTACACAGTAAGATTGGATACCCTTTGTTAAGGGCCTTAAAGTAGCTGATAAGGAGTTCTGGTGGTAGTGGTAACTACCTTTTAATCTGGGCATAAGGGGGCATGGCTTGTAAATCTGTGCCAGCCTTATGTGTGGGTATAAAACAAATCACCAAATGTGTGTGTGTCAGAGTGTTGGGGGACCTGACTTGGAACCCTGGCTAAGGACTCAACTCTATAGCTGTGCCAGTGGGGAGTCTTAATGGGGATCTGGAGGAAAAGGGAGAAACCAACAGTTGACTTACAGTGGTCTCTGTGTGCTCTTAAGGGAAATTGCACTTGATGCAGAGAACTGCATCTGAAAATACTGTGTGTGTACTTGTCATCCTCTCAGTGAATGTCTCCCACTGTTGCCAGTGGTGAGGATTGAGGCTGCTTGATTACTGATACAGTGGTGGCTCATCACACAAGTACTCTGTTATTGTCATACTGACAGGCGTGGGATATCCACAGTCTCAAATTCATGTGATCAATGGTTTAGAGTATCCCTTTTTCCTCTGTACAGGTCATTTATATGATGCCTACACTGCTCTGCAGAGTGTGTGATACCACTGGCACTGGATGCTGCCTGGGCCAAACTGCTCATGTCTCAGACTTGTACTGGGACCCAGAATAGTCCCCCTGCAGAAGTCTTTGGATGTGGTGCTTTACCAGGAGTCCAATAAATATTCTGGACTCCTGGACACCCACCTCTGTGCCCTAAACATGGCACCTTCCTCTCTAACACCAGAAATTTCTACCAGGTGAACTAGAGGAATGGAAACTGATGCTTTCCCACCAAGTCCAGTTATCTCATTTACTGGTAATGTGCAAACTCGTGCAATGATGCCAGTCGCGTTTGCACGATGGTAAGTGGAGATTAGCAGTGTCAAGCAGGGAGGAATTAAATAATTGAAAGTAGAAGGCTAATCTGACAGTTGGCCTTAGTTTGAAGAGTATCTACTGATGTAGCCTGACAATATATATTGGAAATTGGAAGGTAACTGTTATTTGAGTTAGGTTTGCAGACATGCACTGGGGGCATAAATGTAATCATAGGATCATACAATTATAGGAAGTTACCAGGCTATTGGCCCTGAAGCCCTCACAAGCCAAGACAAGAATTTAGTCCATGTTCTGACAAGTCAGCACCCGATGCTACTGTCCTGCAAGGACACAGATGGAATCCCAGGGGTGTATTTTCTGTTCCCCTTCCAGTTATCTAGGTTGCACTTAAAAAGGGTTAATGAAGTACTCTGCTTGATGTGGAGAAGGAGTCTATTCCACAGACGAGGGAGTGTCTGGGATGCATATCTCTCCTGCCAACAAATCCTATTGATGTCACAGACCAGGTTGAGGTTGTGCTTGTGGGTTATTCAAGTGGAGCTTGACTTGTGAATATGCAGCAGTCCCATCAAGGCAGGGTCTGAGATTGCTTTGTATGCCAGACAGAGATCACCTCTGAGTAGTCTGTATGAGACTGAGTATAGGGACAGGGCTTTTAGCCTATCTGTGTAGGGTAGATGTTTGAGGCCCTGGATTCCCCTCGTGAGGAACCTCTGTGGTCTCTCCAGCTGCTGCATGTGCTTTGTGAGGTACATGTCGAAAAGGGCATTGTACTCAATAATGGGTTTTATTAGGGAAGTTGACCTGACACATTTGTTTTTACCTTTATACACTGAGAAAATTGATTTTTACATTGTGGGATTCAAACCTAGGCATAAGGGACAAAACATTTTCTTCCACAGCATGGATTTTCCTTCTTTGCCACAGAAGAAACACTGTTTAGGCCTAGTCAGCAATCATACATAAATATAGGTGACAGTTTGAGCTGTTACACAAGATTATTGGATTTAGATCCAGTTGTGTATGTCTCTTAGGTAATTGTGAAGGCCATGCAAGTCCAGATAACAGAATTATACTTACAGAAATATAGTACATAGTATACCCTGGGCCATACTTCTGAAAACACAATAATGGTGTCTTATCCCTCATACATGTAATTCATATCAGCTCTATTATCTAAAGTGCTATAAGTGAGAATGAATATAATGGGAAGTGAGCAACAGTAAAAGTGCATGGAATATCCTGTATTAGGACACATGACCATGTGCATGGCAGTCTTACACTTACACCTGTTGCCACAAGAATGTTGAAATAACACTTGTCTATTTTTCAGTTCATTGCTATAAACTGCACTGTCACAACAGTAAAAAAAAGGTTTCACACCCTGTACTAGAACCAGGACCATCTATACTCCAGCCCTACACTTACACCTGCTGCCACAGAACTAGTTACATGACATGCCCTACTTTACTAATCATTCTTAAGGTCTCTGTGTTAACTGCTGTGCAACACTGCTTAATGGGTTTGCATGATGCCCAGCAGGATTAATTGAATGTATCTGGTTTCAATTATTGGCTGTCTGAGTGCTTTATGCAGGTGTTCAATGACTGCAGCTGCTTGGGAACCTTGCTAACCACTGTGCAATGCTGCTAAGCGCAGTTGCATGATGAAATACAGAAATTGCAACAATGTATTGTTTTTGACCTTTGCCCTTTTACAGACACCCTGTTTGCAGTTGTTCTGTAGGTGTTCTGTCTACTTCCTGGGTGGGCCAGTAGTCCACTGCCGTGCTTCAAGCAAATGAGATATGTGCAGCTAAACCTGACATTCATGTTCCTCTGTTTCCCATAGTTCCACTAAGTGGCACATCATGCAAACACTGCCCCCCCCAAAAAGAAAAAAGGGACAAGTAGTTGAAATGAGGAAAAGCAATTTATGGCACACACTAGAAAATGTTGGCACACATGAGATATTTCTACATAGATCTGGATTTGAACTCTCACTCCAATGAGCCTTTAGAACACAGGAAGGGTGCCTTATTCCTTTTTGCCACACAAACAGCTTTGCAGTAAGGAACTGAAATCATTCTGCATACAGCCAACTGCAACATCATCTACAATAATATCAAACCATACAACTGTTATTTGTACATTTATTATTTTTGGATGTAGTGCACTAAGTGATCTCACAACCAGTTATGACTATTGCTTGCAAATATACAGCTCTATATTACCTCTGTTTGCTTGTTGGTCATTCTTCTCTTATTTGACCAGCAACCTGAGACATACAGCCTGTAAGTCATTCTATATCATTGTCCTTAAAATGTGTGAGGATATTAAATGGTGATAATATATGCAATTGCCAACAAATGAAGGGGACATTGGGTGTCAATGAACAGAACCTGTGAATTGTGTGCTGTTTACTTACATTTTCAACCTTACAGCTAACATTGTGTACATCTAACCTGACACAGCCGTTGGATGTAGGGCAGCCTGCAGTGCTGTTGTTTTCCTTCTACCAACCAGTAATCATTCACAGTTGCAATCCATTGAAAACAAACACTGAGAAAGTGCCTGCACTATGTTTACATCTGTGACACAGAGCCAAGTCTTTGGGATTCAGCAATTCTAATGAGTTCATACCTGATTTGCACCTTTACCATGCTAACAGATCTGAATATACACCATACAAAGGCAACCATGTAGCTATGGATACTGAAGGTGAGGAAACTTGTTTATGTGGAGAACAAAGAAAATATATCTGCACAGAGGATTACTGAACTTTAGAAGGTATTCTTACATTTTGTCAGTTACATACTGCATATGCTGGAAGGTAATTAAGACATATCTGTAGCAAAGACATTTACACTTTTATCTATATACATTATTTAGTAGTATAATGATACCATGGGCACATTTGTCATGGCATTTCATAGGTATACATGATTGGCAAACCTTTAAAATGGAATGTTCGGTGTTAAATCTGTAGACATGTTTTGGGGACAGTTCATTTGATAGCACTTTTAGCATTTCAAAGATGGTTTGTTAGCAAAATGTGTTCTTTTCCTGTTCTTTTAAGGAAGCTAGCAAAGCTGCATTTCTGATATGGCACAAACAAGGATATGTTGTTATTGTTACTATCCTTTTTTTTTTTTTTTTTGCATCCAGCCTGTTCGTATTTCAGATCTCTAGACTGTTTTATGTTACTCCATCGGGCAGTAATGAAATACTATATTTTATGTTTTATCTGGGAACAGTTATTTTGTAGTTATGTGATACTTATGTGTATTATCCTTCTGTTGCCTTTTAGGACACCTAGGACTATGCCACCCAAGCACATTTCAATCCTCGAAAACCACCCTTTACTGATGCTGAAAATCAGGTAATTTTTGATGCTTTTAGGCAACATAGTGCTTTCCTGCTTTAAAGGGGACATGGAGATATGTCATACAGAATGCAGATGTGACGGAAGATTGTCACAGATGTTAATGTTGTGGGTGGCCACAGCAGGGCATTTGAGCAGATGTGCCATAGGGCCACTGACATAATCTCACCTGCATGGAGGTGAGCAGCTGCAGTGGGATGTGATCAGATGGGTGCTGGTGAGACTGCAACAGAACCATTGCTAACACCAAATGAAGAGTTCCTGTCCACTGTCAGGGATCCAGACAGCTCTGGGATCATGCAGAACAGCATGTCCTTGACAGTAGTGCTACTGTTTCAGGGATAGCAAGCATGTCCCAGGAAGAGCTTCCAGGTATGCGTTTGCATCTCAATTGTTGAACACTGTTGTATAGTAAAACTATTTAAATTAATACATTACTTCTGTTTCCCAATAATTTTTTGGGCGAGGAGGATTGAAGATTGCTACAGTTAACAATTCATTCTGATTGATTAGCTTAGGTTGGAGTTGTCACCCAAGTTCTTGTTGAAAGTATAGTTAATGGATATATAAAGGGGTAAAAGTATTACCTCCTGTGTTACTGTTAATTCTGATGTTGTCCTTTCCTTTTGCTAACTTCTTCCAGAACCATCTGGCATCCAGATGATACCCTTATCTGCACATGGTAAGCCAAACATTTTTATGCCAGTACTGATGAGAAATTCAAAGAAATATTTTAGTGTGTGATGTTGATGTCAAGACTGTTGTGTGTATTGCTGTACTGTCTAAAAGTGTCAGCATTGTTATTTTGTTGGCATATATTGGAGTATAGTAGTTTAGGTATTAATTTTTCCTGTGTTTGTTGCTTATTATTATAGGTAATCCTGACAGTGGAAGTGTGGTACTTCTACCACCTGATGTCAGGGGTCTATATCAGTTTGTCGAGTGCTTAATTGAGCAAATTGCTAATCATTGAACCCTCTTCCATGAAACCTCAATTAAGTGAATGATAATTTCAGCAAAGAATTTCCCAGGGAAAGGACATGGTTGGCCATTAATGGGAATTTGCCCTTTTCTCCACTGTAGTGCGATCTCAGAGTTCTGGTCAATAGCTGGCCTACTAGTTTTTTCATTATGAAATGTTTGGTTGGATAGGTTGTTTGCTTATTAAGCTTTCACTGATTTGAGTTCGGTGATTAGCGATTTGCTCAATTAAGCTTTCGACAAAGTAATATAGATCCAATGTCAGAGTAAAAACAGACTCTGGTGATGATGGTGGCCATACAGAGGCACAGGCAAGGGGTGCAGAGGATGAATCTGACACTGAGGTTGACATACAGCCATCCCCTGAAATTCCATCGGACACAGCCAGTAGATCTATGCCTATCCATTCCAGTGAGCCCACAGATATTGGACAGGTGGAAGGTGAGACAATTGATCAGGGAAGTGTGATTACTGTGGCTTCAGTGCCTATTGACTATGGTCATTTCCAAAGTGTAGGCAAGGGGCCACTCAGGAGGGTTGTTAGCGGTGCTCAGAGGAGGCCTTCTGTCCATCCTCCACCTGATCCAGATGTCTCTTCCTGTGCCATTCAATGTATGTTTAGGGCCATCATGGAGGCACAGGCATGTACCCATAGGTGCTCCAGAGAAATGCTTAGGGTTATAGATGTGGCACAGGCTGACATATGTGATTGACTCCACCATGTTGCTGATTCAATGTATCGGATGAATGACAAGTTGGAATGAGTGGTGTCTGTGATGGAACATCTGCTGGGAGGGCATGCCATCCTTGTGAGTGTAGGTCAGCCACATCATCTGCTGTTAGCTAATGTGGCCATGCCCAATCAAACTCCCACTCTTCCACTGCTCCATCAGAGGGTGAGCTGTCCACACCCAGATGTGGCAGGCCATGAGGTTGTGGTTCTGGGAGTATTTTTGAGGTAAGCTCATCCAGCAGACATCAGTCACATTCAGGTAGCATCACTGCATCTGACCTTGGGCATGGACATGCCAGTGCAACTCCTGGCAGAGCCAGATCTCATGGTTGAGGATGACAATGATGAAATGGCACCTCTACCATGCATGTTTCAAATGTGTGTGACATACCAAGACATAGAGCTAGCACAGACGTTGGCTGTGTTCATGCAGACACTTGCACACCAATTTCACCTGGATTATCCCTACAGACACACACACATAACAGTTACATGAAGCCTAAAACTCATTTTGTCTCACTGGCCATTTGTTGGTTTATCCATATGTCTGCCTGCTTCTTTCTTACTCACACACAGTCACTGACCTTTTGCATAAGCCTATGCTTCCTGCTCCCTGCTCCCCCCACTAACACCCTGTGCAAGTGATGATAACTGTGCACTATCTCTGTTTCGTATCTCCTACTAATGGAAACATATAAGTCAAATAAGTCTGCTGTCATATATTAAGGTAATTTCTGTACAAACATCCCACCTTTTTCTTGCTTACACTGCCAAGTAGCAAAATGCAAGGGGCTATATTGGATGATCGAACTTTCAAAAGTTCGACTGTCATATGGTCAACACCACCTGATCGAATTTTTGAAAGTTTGAACGTTTTAATGGAGATCTCTGTACAGTGTGGAATGGGAAGATTTCTCTTTTCTGTACTGTAGTGCGATCTCGGAGTTGGAGTGTGTGCGGGGCTTGCCTCCCTGCTTAAAATGTTCAGGTAGGTTATTTGTGTAGTTTATTTTTTTTTATAAATTTTTCAAACTTTTAAAAGTTCAGTCATATGGTGTCGACAATATGACACTTGAACTTTTGAAAATTCGATTATCTAATATAGACCCAAAATGCAAGGATATGCTAGTCATTCATATTTTTACACAATACACTCCAGGTTCAACACATATCTTGTAAATCCAGCAGTTGCAACAGTTTTATTTCTTGGCCGACTCTGTCTGATGCAAGTAGTACACAGCCAATACACGGGGAGGTAAAGGTTGTGAGAGTTGTCTGCCATCAATGTTACTATATGTATGTGCATAGGAGGAAGGTTTTAGGCCCTTATGTGGTCAGTGACTGTGCTATGCATTGCCTCAGCCAATGCGAGGGCAAATTGAGCACACCTACTGTATGTCTGCCTACACCCACAGCAGCTGCTGGTGCCCCCTCTGACTCCTCATCTGCATATGGCTGTGGTGACCTTGGCATTGGTGGTGGGATGTGTTCTCTTTCCCGTTGTTGATCCTGCTGAAGCTGTTTTTTCAGGATGATGTTGTGTGGCATGACACATACTGTGAATATTTCTGTATATGTCTGTGGATTGTACTGCAGGGCTCCCCCAGATATATCTAGGCACTGGAAATGTGACTTTAGCAGCCCAAACACATGCTCTATCATATTTCTGATTTGAGCGTGTGCCTCATTATGTCATTCTTCCATGGGTATGTGTGCATTTCTGATGGGTGTCATCAGCCATAGTTCCAGTGCATAACCTGCATTTCCCAGTAAATGACCCTGTGGGTTATCCACCCCTAGCGAACATCTGATACAGTCGGGAGGTGAGCCAGATATATGAGTCATGGTAACTGCCAGGGTTGCCTGAAGACATGTTCAAGATAATTCCCTTAGCATTACACATGACTTAGCAGTTAATAGAGTGGAAGCCCTTTCTATGAATGTAGAGCCTTCCCTATTCCCTGGGAAGTGCCTTAATTTTTGCATGTGTGCAATCTATGACACCCACTACTTCAGGGTAGTGTGCTACAGGGAAGGACTCCTGCATATTTCTGGCCCTATCCTCAGGAGTATGAGGAAAATATATCGGTCACTGGCATTTTGGAGAATAGCATTCAAGAACTGATGGAGGATCCTGGATGCTGATACCTGTGGCACCCCAGCATGTCCCCTGTTGGTCTTTGAAAAGTACCTGTAGCTAAGATTCTAAGTGCTACACATACCTTTGTCATCACTGGGATGGGTTCCCCTTGGTTTGCCCTGGGTCTGAGTTGAGGGCAACAGAGGTTGCAGAGTTCCTGTAGTGTGTCTCTATCCACCCTGTAGTTGTCTGTCTACAATTTCCACATCATGTAGACTGTGATAAGTTACCCAGGGTTTAAAAACTTTTCTCCTTGTTGGCCTTGGTCTGCTAGCACCAGCAGCATAGACTTCAGCCTGTTGCACATAGACATAGGTTCATAGGTTCATAGGTTCATACTAGGCTATCTGCCCTGGGGCATTTATAAGCCTAGCCCGATTGTGTTTGGCTTACGCCACCCCTTGATTTGAGTATACTGTGCCCTTTTTAAAGTTTAGTTTACTGTGCCTCTGTCTAATAGTGACACGGAAGTAATCCCCGGGACAAACCTACAATCCCCCATCCACTCATCAAGATTCTTCTTGAAGAGAGTCAGTGAGGTGCTCTGCCTAACATGAATTGGAATTCTATTCCAGAGCGAAGGGAGCCTCTGGGTTATGAATCTGTCCCTCCAGCATGTTCTATTTATTTCTGTGCTGAGGTTCAAGTCCCTCGAGCGCATGGCTCTAAGGGATTTAGATTTACTGAGGTGGAGCATGTCCATTAATTCTGGGTTGGACATAGCTTTATATGTCAGGCATAGATCGCCTCGAAGAAGGTGGTATGCAACTGAGTAGAGCTGGAGTTTTTTTAACCGAGCAGTATATGGCATCTGTTTGAGTCCCTTGATCTTCCTGGTGAGGTACTTTTGGGGTCTTTCTAATTGCTGCAGGTGTCGGGTAAGGTACATCCCAAAGGGGGCATTGTATTCTATGATGGGCCTGATGAGGGATGAATAAAGGGGCACGATTACCTCTCTTGATCTAGATGTGAATCCTTTCATGATGAGGTGGGCTATGTAGAAGGTCTTTCTAACCACTTTGGCAATGTGGTTGTCAAAGGAGAGATTGCTATCAACTTGAGTCCCCAGATCCCTAATTACTTTCTCTGTACTTAATGGGTTACCACCTATGTGGTAATTTGTGGGCACATTGATTTTGCCAAAGGGTATGACTATACACTTTTTGTCATTTAGCTTTAGACCATGGCTCTAGCATTAGTTATCCGTCTCTGCGAGACCTTTTTGAAGGATGTTTGTGTCAGCTGGAGAGTCAATTATGACGCCCAGTTTGCAGTCATCTGCGAACTTGGTGAGCCATAGTCCTCCCACGTTGGCCTGTACCTCAGAAAAGTAAATACCGAACAAGAGAGGTCCCAGGACAGAACCTTGTGGGATGCCACTTGTGACCGGTTTCGAGTCTGACATGGCTCCAGCAACTCTGACTCTGTGGGTTCTGTCTTTGAGCCAGTTTGCGACCCATCTTGTGACATAGGGGTTTATATTTAGGCTGGATAGTTTATCTATGATGCCCGAGTGGGGTATTGTGTCAAATGCCTTTGTGAGGTCCAGATAGGCTGTGTGGACTACCTTCCCTTCATCTATGGCCTTGGTGACTGTTTTGAAGAAGTTGACCAGGTTCAAAAGGCAGGATCTGCCCTTGACGAAGCCAAATTGGGTAGGATCTAGTGTCTGTAGGTCCCCAATGTCTTTGTTTATGAGTTCCATGATGATCCTCTCCATAGCCTTGCAGACTAGGCTAGTCAGGCTTATGGGGCGATAGTTTCCAGGGTCCGTAGAGGTGCCACCTTCGTGGAGTGGGACCACTGTTGCTGTGCTCCATTCTTTGGGCACATATCCTGTAGTGAGGCTGAGATTGTACAGCAGTTTTACTTGAGGGATTAGTTCTTCTTGGAGTTCATGTAGGATGCAACCCGGGATGCCATCTGGTCCCATGGAAGCAGTGTTTTTTGCTTTGGAGAGGGCGGTCTTCACCTGAGCATCAGAGATGTTTGGGAGGCTGCACTCTGCCGGGATAGATACTTGCTCTTTTGGGGGGGTGGAGATGTTTGCACTGAACCTGTCTGCCAGGATATTGGCTATGTCTGTGGGTTCAGTGTATTTTTTGTCGTTTAGAATTAACTCAGAACAAGTCTGGGAGTTGCATCCCAGGTTCCTAACATAACTGAAAAAAGCCTTATGATTGTCTTTAGTGTCCTGTGCAAATTTTCTCTCGAAGCTGGCCTTGGAGGATTTCATGAGGAATCGTAATTTTTTGCTAGTACTGATCAGAGATGCCTTCCCTTTTAGGGATTTTGCTCTATCATGTAGTAGCTTCCTCCTTCTGTTGTACAGTTTATTTATGGCTGGGGTCCACCAGACTGGACACCTGCCTTTGGATGATTGGGTCTTGATTTTGTTTGGGATAGCATGATCTATGCATTCCTGGAGATGTCCGTAGAATGCATTTATATAGGATTCTGCAGTTTGGGCCATAGTTTCCACTGGCCCTGGGGCCTTGAAGGATTACACTTTGGTTTTGAGAAGTGTGAAGTTCGCTTTTGAGAAGTTTTTCACTGTGGTTTTCTGGGCTTGGGGTGGGGTCGGGATGTGGATATCCAGTGAAATTAATTTATGGTCTGATCTTACCAATGAAGGATATACTTCTGGTATGGAGCATAGAGTCCCCATGTTGATAATGATCAGGTCTAGTATGTTTTCCCCTCTTGTGGGAGTGGTGACTAGTTGTTCCTTAGCATTTGAGTTTATAAATTCCAGGAACCTTTGTGCTAAGGTGCTGGGGCTTGAGTAATGCTTCCAGTCTATATTTGGGTAGTTGAAGTCACCCAATATAATGGTGTTCAGAGAGATCTTCATGTTCTCCAATGTTTTCAGGAAAGCCGAGTGGGATTCCTGACTTTGAGAAGGTGGTCTGTAGGATGCTATAAACTGAAAAGCAGTCTTGCCCACTGTCAGTTGCACATGGATGGTCTCCGATACTTCGTGTAATGCCACTAACCTGGAGGTGTGGATATCCTTGATAAATATGGAAACTCCCCCTCCTTTTGTGGTTCGGTCCGGGTTTTGGGGCCGAAAAGCATGATATGAGGTATAACCTGGTAGTGCTGGGGTGCTCTCTGGAGCCTTGAACCAGGTTTCTGTCACTGCACAGATATCAATGTTCTCCATACTGAGGAGAGCTTCGAGTGCATGCATCTTGAGGTTAAGACTTCAGACATTTAGCTGCATTACCCTTAGTTTCTTGTTCCTTGTGCTGTCTATGGAGGTGGGTTTGACTTTTGAGCCTTGCCTAAAAAAGGCACTATGGGGGTGGCAAGAGCCTTTGCCAATATCCGAAAGCCCAGGGGTGACAGGTGCAAGCTGTCCCTAGCGAAGCAACGTGGCTTGTTGAGCATGTCATCCCAGGCTGACAGACACTGGATCCCCTTTGAATGGCACCAAACTTTTAGCCAATTGTTAAAATCGATCATTTTGTCTTTATACTGTGGCATCATTCTAGGTGAGGGTAAGATGCTGCTCAAAGTCAGGGTCATACCGGCCTGGGCTACATGATCAGAGAGCTCCTCTATGTCTCTTTTCATGTAGTTGAGGGAGGTACGTCTCAGGTCATTCATGCCAGCATGTACAATGAAGTCCGTGTAGACTCCTTTCTGTGGCAGTATTCCAGTAGGTTATGGAATTCATGGGAAAAAAACAGCACTGTGTCTAAATGGTTGCTTTATATCTTGTTGAATAGCTCCTCCATCTTGGATTGGTTGATTAGCATACAATTCAGCTGCGTATGCTTTAATTTGCATGGCACATTGCTTACCTTGTTTGCTTGGCTGTGCGCGGCTCTACACACCATGTAGAGCCACTTACTGAATCCAAAACGGTGCCCTACAGTGTAAACAGACCATGTAAGCGGTATTGAATCTAGCTGATCGTGTCTGATATTATGATAGTTACATTGTTGAACAGCTTCCAAAGTAAGTTGCATTTGAGACTCTCTTCCCACTTACTGCATAACTCATTGGCACATTTCTAGTCTTACGCTCTTCTTTCTAAGGAATTTTAACTAGTACCCATGCAAGATGTCATGCCCATACCACACTTCTTAAATTTTTAGAATGAAGTACAGTTGAATATCAAAACAAGTGGTGTTCTTATTTATGAGGCAGTGGACTAAATTTAAATAGTGAATCCTAATGTCTTCTGTTGATAACTGCTCTACAGGTGTTCAGTTTATTAGTTCACTGTTCACTTACCTTCACCTCCATGTATTGGGACTCTGGGATCATTAGCAGGAGTACATTGATGCTGATTGATTAGCTGCCTTGACTGGGTGAGGTCTGGCTGCTTTGCTCCCTCTCATCTCCTCCCACTTTTGACTACCAGGTAGGTATAGGACCCTTAAAGGAATAACTCCCCTTTTCTACATCTTAAACCATTGTTGCATGACTAATTCACACTATTCATGCAATCAATACATCACTGTGCTGTTAGTTCTAACAGTTCTCCTCCTTCAGTCTTCACAAAAAAATTCCACAGAAACCAGCCTACTGACAATCTCACTAAATATCAGACTACAAGAACATCTACCCTCATACAACTTACATGTACCCCAGCAATCATTCACAGCTCACCCATATCCACACCTACATCACATTCATCAAACATCTCTGGCTCCCAATACCTCATTATTCATAATCTAAGCAGCAAACCCCAAGTCTACTCAAAACCATGTATTCCAAAACCCCTACTTACATTCACTCCCATTACCTTTATACACCAGCTAAGAGAAAACACTGGGCCCAGTCCATGCCCTCTTAATAATAATAAATCAGCCCAAACTAATTCACAACATCAACTAACCTGCTTCCTACTAAATGCCCACAGCATCAGGAATGCTATCATATAAGCCTTCTCCATCTAACGTGATATAGACATTATTGCCATCATAGAAACGTGGGTGAAAACTGACACCCCCAGTCTTCATCACCCCTTACCAAAGTATACATACTTATAGGACTCCAGACCAGGCAAGAAACCCAGTGATGGAAAACTACCTTTCTTCAAGGACAGCATAAAGGGTACAGGGCATTTTGACCCTGGATGATTTGTCCCTTGCCGTTTTAACCCTAGATGATTTGACCCCAGCAGTAAGAGATTCTGACAGTATTTCTGTAAACCATTAAATATAAGAATATAAAACTGCTACATTAAAAAAATGAGAACAACATTTACAGAAAAAAACAAATATTTAAACCATTGTATAAGCTAAGAAAATGTTAAACTCAGCAACAATCACAACCGGAACTAACATTATTATGTGGCAGAATGAGATGAAATCAATGATTACGAGTTAAAAACGGAAAATGTATTGTGACTATAAAATAATGAAAAAATACCTGCTAGAAGTCCCAGCATAAAACCATAATCTCATTCAAAGTAATACAACATGTAAGGCACGATCCGTAGTCAGTAAAAGAGCAAAAAAAAAAAAAAAAGAGTTAAAGTACAGTTTCTTCACAGCAGAATAAAAGAAAATAACTAGTGCTATCTACTGGTCCCATTAAAATAGTAATAATAAAATTACTATTAAGCAAAGAGAATTAGAAGTAACACTCATGCATAGATACAGTCACTGACAACATGACTAAAATTACCTCATTACATAACATCAATAATATTTACATATCAAATAATAAGTTAAATAAACATTTACATATTAAAATATTAAGTAATATATTAAATTGATATGTTAAATTCCTGAGTAAAATATTAAGTATTAAAATGCCATTATTTAATTTAATTGGGACGCTGTTTATTTAAGTTTTGTGTGGTTGTTTATTTATTGCATAATTGGGGTCAAATAGTCCGGTGTCAAATCATCTGTGTTCAAACTGTCAAAATAAATATTCTCATAGACAATAATTGTAAATATAAATATGAAAGTGTATACAATCGCATTGGAGTTGAATCGTCCAGGGTCAAACTGTCCTGCTTCCAGCCTAAATCCTATCATCATTTCTCAAATAATCTATAATTTAGACTAAAATCCTAACTGGATTCTTCTAAAGTTTTCTAGAAGCAACAAAAAAGCAAAAACGCCAGTGCATGCCTCCCAGCACCAGCCTCACTGACAAACCTCAAAAATGTCATCCCTCAAATTCATGTTAAAGCTATCGACAACAACCTAATCATTCTTAGACAAGGTCCAAATGCCATTCATATAGCAGAATTTTTTGCTGAGGTAAATTGAACGAACCTGCAATCCAAAAGGCAGATCCTGGTAGACCCTGTACTTTTACAAACAATCCTGTGGTAATATTCAACCTTACCATACATGCACCCTCCACTGGTAACCATTGCCCCTTTACATTTACAATACATAACCATCCGCTAAAATCTAAACCTAAACTGATCATCTTCATAGATTAGTACTAAGCTAACTGCCCTTGTAGGCTATTTTAAACTTAACCAATTACTCCATGTGTAAATCAAACCCTGCATCTTGTGGCTATAATGTAAACACCTTAACCATTATACCAACCTCCCATGCCTGTATAAGTATTAGGCTAGTTGCCTTTGTGAGCCATTTTAAGCTTAATCAATTTACTTTGAAAGGGCAAGATTCAAACCCTGTATTTTCTGTTTGTGAGGTAAATACCTAACTATTATATCAACTTCCCTTTTTGAAGGGGAATAGTGGGATGTAAGGGGGAGAGAAGGTGGCTGTGGGATAGGTAGGTTTGTGTTGCTGATGATGTGAGGTAGGTTATTTAAGTCAATGAGGAAGTCTGTACCTGCAAGTTTCATCACGGTGGTATTTGAGGGGTTATATGAAGAGGAGTAGTGTTGAGATTTATGTCCTGTCAGCTGGCTGATGGCCTGACCCAGAATCACCAAGAATATCACAAAACTTAAAAAAACACCTAAATGACTTTGTCTGGTAACACATGCTGACCATAAAATACCCCCATGAAGAAGCTAATGGCATTACCAATACCTTAATTCAGTAGCAAAACAATTCTTTCCCCCATTTCAAAGGCCATATTACCACATAAACATGACTGGCTATAGTGAACTCAAATACCTCTTCAAATTATGTGACAAAGCATGGTAAACGAACACCCCTTCACAGGATCTTGAGTGAAATATATCTTAAATCTTAATCTAGCCAAACAATCCATCCACAGACCCAAATACAACCATTACTGAAGCAGACAGGTCTCACTTTTAGGCAAGCCCATATGACTATGGAAGAACATCAACCAGTCGACAGGACATAAACCTCAACAATACCCCTCAAACACCACCATGACCAAACTTGCAAGTACTGACTTCCTCATTGACTTAAATAACCTACCTCACAATATCAGCAACATGAACCTACCTCTCCCATAGCCACCTTCTCTCTCCTGTACATCCCACTATTCCCCTCCAAAAAAGATTAGAACTACGTGTAGACACAGAAACACAATTAAACCAAATTCAAATAGATACTCCCCCAGGCTCAGATAGTCTAACTACATGGTTCATTCACTTATATAAGGGCTTCCTATCCCACCCATTCACTCACATATACAACCTCAGCCTATCAGGTAATATCATGCCCCAGATATGGAAAACAGCTATAATAGGTTCATAGGTAGGTACTAGGCTAGCTGCTATTGTGTTCAGTTTTAAGCTTGGCCAGTTTCCCTTTTTGTGCTTGAAATAACCATGTTATGGATTTGATACAGATCATGTTTATTTATTTATTTGGCTATAGATCATGCCATAGATAATTTGAGGGGACCCATGCATGGGATAAACATTTAGGAGCTTCATCTGTCCATTAGTACAGGGGGCAGTTCTGGGGTGAATTTTCTGTTTTCCCATCCATAGATTGCGCTTGAAAATAGACAAGGATATACCTTGTTTTATATGGATGGGGAGTCAGTCTGCCAGACACAGGTCACTTCTTAGCAGTCTTTCTAGGATACTGAGTATAGTGACAAGGCTTTGAGTTGGTCCATGTAGGATATGTTGGTTAGGCCTTGTATCTTTTTAGTAAGGTATCTCTGTGGATGTTCCAGTTGATGCATGTGTCTGGACAGATACATGCTAAAGGGGACATTATATTCAATGATTGGCCTAATGAGGGCTAAGTAAAGGGGGGCAATCACAGCCCTAGATCTAGACACAATCCCTTTGTTTATAAGCTGTGCAATATCGAAGGAGTTTCTTACAACAATAGATGCATATTAGTCAAAAGTTAGGTCACTGTCCACATATTCACAAATCCTGAACTGCTGGGTCAATTCTTTGGGGCGTATAGTCAGTATGGTAGTTCCCTGGGGTAGATGACTTCCCAAAAGATACAGTAATGTATATATTGGCATTTAGATTTAGTCCATGACTTTGACACTAGTTATTTATCTGTGACAAACCTTCCTGCAGGATGGCCATTGAATTTGAGGATTCAATGACTGCTTTAGCTTGCAACCATCTGCTAACTTAATCAGCCAGATCCCTTTGGTATTAGCTTTTACTTCAGAAAAGTAGATGTCAAAAGGAGAGTTCCCAGCACAGAACACTGTGGGGGACTCCGCTGGTGACTGATCTCTTTTTGGAAGTTTGTTTGTGTCTTTCGGCTTTTCCCGGTTAGGGGTCGTCACAGCGGAACTCTGGTCCGCTAATGATTGATCTCTTTTTGGAAGTAACTTCCCCAATTTTGATTATCTGCGTCTGTCTGTGAGACAGTTGGCAATCCAGAGGGTGACATATGTATTTATACCCAATTTATTTAGCTTTTATACTATACTTGAGTGGGGAATTGTTTAAAAAATCTTTGGCAAGGTTGAGGTATGCTGTGTGTATAGTTTTTCCCTCATCCATTGCTTTGGTGACCTTTTCAAAAAAATCCACCAGGTTGACTAAGCATGACCTTCCCTTGATGAATCCAAACGAGACAGGTCTAGTTGGAGGCTCCCTATGCCCTGATTGATTAATTTCATGATAATTATTTTCATGACTTTGTATATGAGGCTGGTCAGTCTTATGGGTCTGTAATTCCCTGACTCTGTAGAAGGTCCCCCATTATGTATGAAAAAACTGTAGCTGTTCTCCATAATAATAATAATAATAATAATAATAATAATAATAATAATAATAATAATAACAACACTACTGGTACCACTACTACTACTAATAATAATACTAACATTACTTCTACTACTACTAATAATACTAACACTGCTACTACTAATAATAATAATACTAGCACTACTAATAATAATAATAATAATACTAACACTATTACTACTACTAATAATAATACTAACACTACTACTACTACTACTACTAATAATAATACTAACACTATTACTACTAATAATAATAATACTAACACTACTACTACTAATAATAATACTAACACTGCTACTAATAATAATAATGGTAACACTACTACTAATAATACTACCACTACCACTACTACTACTACTAATAATAATAATAATAACAACAATGTTCTCCATAATCACTCCTACTTTAAAACAACCAAAAACAAACATTTCCTTTACACTATTTCATTACTTTGTACATTTGGGAAAATGCTAGAAAAACATTTTCTACAACCAAATCAAAATAGAATCATTGCCAACTTATTTTCAGAATTCTGGTCTGGACATAATACTTTAACCACTCTCTAATTACTCACTGATGATATCCTAACCCATATGGACAAATGTAACTTGTAAAGAGCAGTCTTCATAAACTTCACAAAAGCCTTTAATCTAATAGGCTATAATTTTCTAACAGAAATATGCTTTAGTGCTGATGATGCAAAACCTTGGTTTCTATACTTCCTGATTGAGAGATCCTTCAAAGTGAAAGAGGTTACCTCCACCATTGAGTTAGTTGCACTTCTGAAAGGAGTCTTCCAAGGATCCACCTAAGCGCACCTGCTCTTGTCCACATTTAACAAAAAATGCTTTATAACCACCCTCACATATCTCTACATACATCTAATTCTATACTCAGATGATATTGCTATCTTCAGATCAAACAAATCCCATTCAGTTATATAAACTCAGCTGCAAGATGACTTTCAAGACCCCAACCAGTGGTTAATCCACCATAAGTTACTACTCAATGTCTCAAAATTCAAACAGTGCTTTTTGGAATCAGTTAAAAAACAGCTAAAGCACTCAGCTCCCCTTGAGATTAAAGATATTAAGAACACTGTGAGGCTGCCAGCCCAGCTTGCTATAATTTTGTAAATAATCCTATGTCATTTGTAAATATTAATATGATCCACAGGCATGTCTTACAAATGTAAGTAAACTGTATGTTATGTGCTGAGCTTCAAAAATGTAACCACAGTGCACCCTACTGGAAAAGAGCAAAACTCTAAGAAAATCAGTTTAATTGTTTACACTGGTGGTTATCTCAGCTATGAGACAGAATGTCTGCAGCTAGAAATTCTTTCTATTGTCTTGTTACAGAAATAATTACAGGTTTCCAAGGTAAAAGTGTTTAACAGTTTTACTACTTCCAGTTCTAGGCAATACTTCTGAGAGATAAGTATTTTTGACACAGAGGTGTTAAATTATAAGTTCCCATTAGCCTGGGAACTAAAGGCAGAAGTGACAAGAATTATGTAATCTGAGATAACCCAGTGATTTCTCTTAGAGATAGATAGGAACTTAGTAAAATTAGTTTAGATGTTTTCTGTATTTATATGAGACTGTCCTGCAATGTTGTTTTAAAATATTTCCTGTGATTCTAAACTCTGTTATCACTGTATTGAGTTATTGAGTATTGTCTTGTTCTTTTATTATTTATTATTAAATACATTAAACCTTTTAATCATGTCTGGTTTGTTTAGCAATATTTAAGCTCTTAGAGTACTTTTATGTATTTGATGATAGGCTACTCTTAAATAGCCTTAAAAGTCTTGGACACACTTACCATTTGGATAATAGTAACATTACACAGTAGAATTGGTCAGCCTTTGGGAAGAGCCTTATAGTAGCTGATAAGAGTGGTTGGTGGCAGCTGGTACTATCTTATAGTCTGGGCAGAAGGGGGGCATAGCTAGTGAACCTGTGCCAGCCTTCCACAGGAGTGTCTGTGTGTTTGTATATAAATCAAATCTCAAAGTGTGTGTGCCAGCTACTTGGCCATGGACACGAAGAACTGGTTGGACAGAGAGGGTGCTGGAGGGTTTGGTTTTACCACTCTGCTGAGATCTGAACCCTATAGCTGTGCCAGGAAGGAGTCTTACTGGGGATCTGGAGAGAGAGGGAGAAATGATTTTTCATGCAGTTGCACAGTGACTGCAGATATAGAATTGCAGTGTGTGTGTGTGTGTGTGTGTGTGTGTGTGTGTGTGTGTGTGTGTGTGTGTGTGTGTGTGAAAGCATTTTTGCTTAGATAAAGCAGTGAAGTTCATATATAACAAGCTCACTGTAACAAGCTTCTTTTTCTTTTTTTCTTGGGTTGGTGCATATTCAGAGCTCTATTATGATCACGTTTTAGATCACGTCCAATTTGTTATATGTTAAAATAAATGGATTCTAGAAATTTACCTTAAGAGCGAAGCTTGAGAGGTGAATTTCTTGAGTCTATTCTAAGAACACAGAACAAATGCTTAAGAATGAGAATCTGATCATAATTCATTGTAATACAGGAGGAGTTTTTACTGCCCCTCATGTATTATCAGTTAAAGAAAAGTATAGCAGCACAAAGTGTCTAACGTTTTAGAACTGTTGCGTACATCACAGCTGCACCTAATTTTTGGTGAAAATATTGGTCTGACTCTCCTAAGATAGTATTTTTTTTTAGAAAATGATGAGGGATTGCCATATTAAAATCTTGTAGTAACTGGAGCTGCAGACTTCTGAAAATCCAAGCTGATTTCTGTTATTCTGTTCACATCCTAAAATAATAGTTCCTGAATTTTAAATGTTTCTGATGTGGGATATTTGGGTCTCAGTCCCCACTTAGTTTCAGTTTTGTCTGTGATTGCGGAAGTAAGATATTAAGAGGTACATTTTGCCTCTGATTGCCATTTGTGTGGCAAGGTGAGGTGAGTTCCTTTTAAGGATGTTAAGCTTATCTGATATAGTACCATGGTCACTGTAGCATTTGTGTGTGTGTGTGTGTGTGTGTGTGTGTGTGTGTGTGTGTGTGTGTATGAGTGCTTTGCTCAGTTATAACAGTGAAGCTCATGTGAAAGGACATTGTTGTAACAAGCTTGTTATAGCTATGTTCCTATGTACGAACCTCACAGTCAGTTATATTTTTATCAGTTTAGGAATGTTATCAATATGATCATGTATTACAGCAGGATTATGTACATCTACATCTTCCAACAGGACAAATACAAATGAGGTAGTACACAGCTACCAATAATGTCACAACATACTAGTGTGTGGGCTCTGTTCTCAATTGTTGGATTGTTCACTTCAGTACAAAAGGGTTGCAACCTAGAGTCCAGATAGAATTCCACCCCAGACTATATACAACCTGTGGCTACTGAATGAAAGTGACAAATGCCACCCGAACAAGGCAGTGCAAAAATAGCTTTATGAGCTATCTGAAAGAGCAGTGTAGGCATAATGGGGGGTGGAGGACAAGCAAGAGGCAAAACTGAGAGAGAGAGAAAAAGAGAGACAGGTAGGAGGAAAGAGAGAGAGACAGAGAGACAGAGAGCAAGACAGAGAAAGAGAGAGAGCAAGACATTGAGAAAGAATGCACAGTTAGTGCTGTGGGTAATAGTTATTTCTCATACCTCTCAACGATACAGATTTTCGCAGAATGTCCAGTTTTTGCCTCATATTTTTGGTCTGTTTCTCATAAATTTGTGGTTTTCAGGAAAATCACTGGTAAATCATTGAGAACTGAAGACAGAAAATAATGACACACTTGAGTTTTAGACTTCATATCCTTCAGAAAATTCATGCTAATGCATAACCTGTTTTTCTATCCACTTTCTAAGTTTTTAAGAGCAATATTTAAAAAGTGTCCCTATTTTTAGGACTTTGTCCCCCTCATTATTTGTGTTTTGTGATGCCCGCACACTGGCCATATAATTAAGGAGCCTCAATCTTCACCACTAGCACCAGTGAGGGGTGTGCACATTGGGGGGCTAACAAGTACACACACAGTAAAGTACCATTTCCCTTAAGAGCACACAGAGATCACAGTCAGTCTGGGGCTGGTTTCTCCCTTTCTCTCCAGATCCCCAATAAGACATCCCCACTGGCACAGCTATAGGGTCCAGATCTCAGCCTAGTGGTCAAGCTAAAACCTCCAGCATCCTCTCTGTCCAACCAGTGCTTCGTGTCCCTGCCCAAGTAGCTCACACACACACACACACACACACACACACACACACACACACACACACACACACACACACACACACACACACACACACACACACACACACACACACACACACACACACATACTTTAAGATTTGATTTGTATATAAACAAACAGACACTCCTGGGGAAGGTTGGCACAGGTTCTCCAGCTGTGTCCCCCTTTCTGCCCAGACTATAAGGTAGTACCGACTACCACCAACCAGTAATATCAGCTACTATAAGGCCCTTCCCAAAGGATGACTAATTTCACTGTGTAATATTACTGTTATTCAAATAGTAAGTGTGCCAAACAGCAAGACTATTGGAGTGGCTCGGACAGCATCACCAAATACATGCAATGTACTCTAAGAGCTTAAATTATCTGTACACAAAACAGCCTCAGTTGAAAGGTTTAAAAATATTTAATAATAAATAATAAAAACACAAGACAAATCTCATCAATTCAACACAGTGCTAATCAAGAGTTCAGAAATCACAGGAACTTTAAAACAATGTTGTAGGATAGTTTGACATAAATATAGAAAACAGCTAGACTAATCTGGCAAAATTCCTATCTAACTCTAAGAGAAATCACTGTTCTAAATACTACTTACATACAGAGCAAGCACATGCTGCTGAGTGGATGTTCTTACTAGATCCCAGACAAGATACAAAATGCTCTTCTTTCCCTCTGTGAAAGTCTTAAATTGACAATGCCAAGTACTACTGACTCATTTCACATTACATAATTTTTATCACTTCTCCTTTAGTTACCAGGCTAACAGAAATGCAGAATGAACATTTCTTTGTAAGCTGCACCTGACCAGGAAGCCACAGCAATAAAAGACAATTTTATATGTAAAATCTAGTAATTATCTCTGTCTTAATAAGAATGGAAAGACTTTGCTAGCCTAGACATCCTGTCTCCAAGCTTGAGATCAAACACAGTTGTAATTCTTTACTTAACAGCTTTATTCTAGCAGGGTGCACTGTGGTTACATTTTTGAAGTTCAAAATATAACACAGTTTTCTTACATTGTTTTCTAACATTTGTAAAAACAAGCATGTGGATTATATCAATATTTACAATGACATAGAATTATCTTCAAAGTTCTATCTAGCTAGACTGGGAGCCTTTCAGTTTTTAAACCCCCCCACGAGAAATCAAACTAGTTTTTCAAGTGTCCCTTGAGAAACATTGCTTGAGAGGGTTGAGTCTATCAGGGTCTTTTACCCCATTCCCTGTCTTGAGAGCCCATCTGCATTGGTGTTGCTAACCCCATGTGGTGCTGCACTGACATATCATATGCAACCTTAGGCTCCGTCTTAGCAACTTGGCATTTTGTTGGTTGGCTTGGCATAACAATGTTAGGGGATTGTGATCTGCAACTACAGTGAATGTTCTTCCATACAGATAAGGCTGATGTTTCTGCAGTGCCCACACTATGGTTAGACATTCCTTTTCTACAGATGTATAGCATTCATCCCTGGGTTGGAGCCTACGACTGAGATAAACCACTGGGTGCTCTTCTCCCTCTGAAGAAATCTGGCGAAGTACAGCCCCCACCCAATGGTTTGAAGCATCCACCTGCACAACAAATTCTTTGCTGTAATCTGGACTGGCTAACACAGGGGGTCCTCCAAAAGCTTCTTTAAGCTTCTGGAATGTATGATCACATGCTGTGGTCCACATACCTTATCTGCCCTGCTTTTCCTTGTCAAGTCTGTGAGGGGAGCAGTTATGGTAGTATAACTGGGGCAAACTTTCTGTAGTACTCTGCTGTCCCTAAGAATGCCCTCACCTTCTTTTTGGTAACAGGTACAGTCCATGCCTAAATGGCTTCCACTTTGGCAGTTTTTTTCCCGATCTTACCACTCTCTACTCTATGTCCCAGGTAGGAGACCTCTGTCATACCCACCTGACATTTTCTGGGCTTAATGGTCAACCCTGCATTTGACTTCTGCCTAGCACCTCCCTGACATGATGAAGGTGCTCTTACCAGGAATGGCTGTAGATGGCAATATCATCTAGGTGAACAAGGGCAAACCCTCCTGCCCCTGTTAGGATATGATCTACCAGCCTCTGGAAATTCACTGCGGTATTTTCCATCCCAAAGGACATATTTGTGAACTCATAAAAACCAAAAGGAGTCACAAAGGCTGACCTCTCTCTAGCACTGGGAGTCAAGGGCGCCTGCCAGTAACTCTTGGTAAGATCAATGGTGGTAAGATACTTAGCCCCACCCAGTTGCTCCAGGGCTTCATCTGTCCTATGCATGGGGTAAGCATCTGACTGTGTGGCTATTTAGTTTCCTGTAGTCCACACAGAACCTGGTGCTGCCATCCTTCTTTGGCACCAACACTACTGAGGAGGCCCATGGACTCTTGGACTCTTGAATTACCCCTAGTTCCAACATTTCCTGTATCTCCTCCCTCAGAGTCTGTTTGACTCTCTCAGGCACCCTATAAGGGACCTGCCCAAAAGGCCTTTAGGGTCCTGTGTCCACCTGGTGCTGCACCAGGTGGGTGCACCATGGGTTCCCAGTGAACATGTCCCAAACTCTTGTAACACTGATCGGATTTCTCGAACCTGGGTATGACATAGCTGCTGGCACATTGCTACCCCTTCCACTGAGGTTTCAGTCCGAGCCTCACTGAAGAGATCAGTCACCAGATCTCCTGCAGACTCCTCCTGCAATCCACTGCAAATACTCAGCACAAGGGCCTCCATATCATGGTAAGGTTTCATCATGTTAACATGGTACAATCTGTGCTCCTGCCTAACAGTTCCACATGTAGTTAACATCATTGACCTTCCTTACCACCTTATAGGTTCCCTCCCAGGCTGCTTGCAGCTTGTTGTGTCTGACAGAAATGAGAACCATCACCTGCTGCCCTACAGCATACTCTCTAGCTCGAGCATTTCTGTCATACCAGACCTTTTTCTGCTGTTGGGCTTCTGCCAGGTACTCCTCGGCCAAGCCTATGAGTTCCCTGAGCCTTGTCCTGAGGTTTAGCACATATGTCACAACAGACTCCTTGTGAGATTCACACTCACCTTCCCACTCATCACAAACTAAATCTGGAGGCCCCCCTCACCCTATGCCCATACAGAAAATCAAAGGATGAAAAACCTGTGGCTTCCTGGGGAACCTCCGTGTAAGCAAACAACAGATGGGGCAAATATTTGTCCCACTCTTTCTTAAACTGGTCTGCAAATGCCCATAGCCTGGGTAGTCTGGGGATGGTAAGGGTGGTCTTCAGGTGCTTCACCCCACAGTACTTCTACAGACAAGCCAGCAGGTCTGACATGAAATTGGCACCTCTGTCAGTCAGTATTTCATTTGGGAAACCTATCCTGTTGAAAACCTCTAACAAAGGATTTGCCACCTTTTCCACCTTAATGGAGGACAAAGCCACTGCCTCAGGGTATCTTGTAGCATAATCTACTACCACTAGGATATACTTTTTCCCTGTGGAATTTGGGGTACTCAGAGGCTGCACAATATCCATAGCTACATTCTGAAATGGCTCCTCAATCACAGGCAAAGGCATCAAAGGAGCTATCACCTTGTCTCCTGCCTTGTCTACCTTTTGGCGCTGCTCACAAGTCCTGCAGTACCCTGTTACATGCCTGGTAATTCCACGCCAATAGAAGTTCTGCATAGTATGTCTCTTTGTATGTTTTATGCCCATATGACCTGCAAAGGGAATATCATGGGATATGGGTAGGAGCAACAAACGGTAGGTTCTAGGCACTACCACCTGCTGTATTATCTCACCTTCTATCCCTCCCTCAGGGGTCCACTCTCTTTACAGTAACCCTTTGTCCCAGTATACAGAACCCCCCCTTCACTTGAGAATCAGGCACCTCACTAGCTACCCCTCTCAGACCTTGTAATGTAGGGTCTGAGAGCTGAGCCTTTCTCAACTCCCTCTTTGTAACCCTTCCCAGCTCCCCTTCCACAGAACGTCTGGCTTCCTCTGACAGTGGTGCCTCACTGTCAGCCTGGGCACTACTACTCACCTCTGCCCTTGCAGTTACTCTGTCCAAAGGATTATCAGTACCCACAAGCAGCTGTGGCTTACCTCCAGTCTCACTGGTACAGAGTAGCTCCCTCCCTGAAGTAACCACCTCACCACTACTGGCTGCAAGTGTGCAGTCTGTCTGAGTCTCTCCCAGACTACCAGACCCACATGCTTGTCTCCAAGCCTGACTGCATGCAACTGCATTAATACATGGTACTGCCTCATCAAACTCCTTCCCTATCAGGACATCTGTAGGATGGTAGTTTGGTATCCCTGTTGTCTCAAGACAACCTACTGTTGGCATTTTGTCCTTCCCACTTACTGGCTCCCTCACCTTTTGTTCCCCTCCTTGCTTCCATGGACATCTATATGCCACATGGCCCCACTAGTTGCATTCAAAACATTTAACCCTATGTCCTGGACATGTACCTGGACTAGTGGCTTTCCCTGCTACTGGCAGATTCTGTTGGGGCAGTCTGAAATGCCCACCATGGATTTCTTTAGACCCATGAGCAGCACTGGGTGTCCCTTTCCTGTGCAGTGATGCCCTTCTTGCTAGGTATAGGTCACCCTTCTTCCCCAACTCATCTGAAGTAGCACATTGTCTATCAGAAAACCAGATACTCATGTCCTCAGGCAAAGTGCTAAGGGCTTGTTCCCTGACCAAAAGGTCTGCCAGCTCTTCAAAAGTGGTGACCTGACATTCATTCACCCACTTATGAAAATAAGTGCTTAGTTCAGCAACATATTCACACACACTTTCATCTGCCTTGCTTTTATGCTCATGAAACCTTTTCCTATAAGCTTTAGGTGTTAGCTTAAAAAATTCTAGCAAACAATTCTTAACAGAAGTATAACTAAAAAAATCATGATCAGATAATTTAGACAGGACAGTTACAGCTTTACCATGGAGTAAGGGGTTCAGGAACCATACCCAGAGCCTTTGGTCAACATCATACTGTTTACATACCCTCTCAAACATATGAATGAAACTATCAAAAGTATCACCCTCTGTAAACTGCGGAAGAAATTTACTGACCTTTTGTGCTTCTGCGGTCCAGTTTCTCCCTTCCTCATCACCTCCATGACTCTGGTGAAGAGTCAGCATCTCCTTCTCATGCTGCCTCTGCCTCTCCTTCTCCTCAACTTCCAGGCATAGCAGTTTATCATTTTCATCAGCCTGTAGATGTCTCAGTCTTTCTGCTGCTTCTATTTCCAAATGCCTGGCCTCCAACTCAAGTCTCTTTAGCTCCAGATGGATTTTTAAGTCCTCTGCAGAAAGGTTGAGTTGTCCATTCTCTTGAGTGTTGTACATCTCCACGGCCAGTCTGATTGTCCTCCTGGTTGCTTTTCTCTGATGTAGCTGTGACCAAAGCTGCAATCATGTCTGCTTTAGTCAGGTTTCCATGTACCAGTCCTTTAGCCTGGCACATCTCAGCCAACTGCCTCCTTGTCAGCTTATTGTACATCTCTGCTGACATGCTTGCCTGCTCTCCTTGACTAACTAAGCTAGCAAAAGAAATAAAACAATTGTGATCTGAACTTTGAATATTCACTGCATTGCTGATTTAGAGTACAAAACCACCTTCACTGATCACTGTACACAAACTACAGGAATTCACTATCCACACCACTACAAGCCAATTATTATGTGATGTGGCTAACTCACACTATCAAACAATTAATATTTGATGTGGATATCCCACCACTGCCAAATAATTAATATGTGATGCCCACACACTGGCCCTGTAATCAAGGAGCCTCAATCCTCACCACTAGCACCAGTGAGGGGCGTGCACATTGGGGGGATAACAAGTACACACACAGTAAAGTACCATTTCCCTTAAGAGCACACAGAGATCACAGTCAGTCTGGGGCTGGTTTCTCCCTTTCTCTCCAGATCCCTAATAAGACTCTCCACTGGCACAGCTATAGGGTCCAGATCTCAGCCTAGTGGTCAAGCTAAAACCTCCAGCACCCTCTCTGTCTAACCAGTGTTTCATATCCCTGCCCAAGTAGCTGACACACCCACACTTTAAGATCATATTTATATACAAACACACAGACACTCCAGGGGAAGGCTGGCACAGGGTCGCCAGCTGTGCCCCCTTTCTGCTCAGAATATAAGGTAGTACTGACTGCCACCAACCACTAATATCAGCTACTCTAAGGCCCTTCCCAAAGGGTGACCAGTTTCACTGTCTAACATTACTGTTAATCAAATAGCAAGTGCACTGAACAGCAAGACTATTGGAGTGGCTTGGACAGTATCACCAAATACATGCAATGTACTCTAAGAGCTTAAATTATCTCTACATAAAACAGCCACAGTTGAAAGGTTTAAAAATATTTAATATTAAATAATAAAAACACAAGACAAATCTCATCAATTCAACACCGTGCTAATCAAGAGTTCAGAAATCACAGGAACTTTAAAACAATATTGTAGGATAGTCTGACATAAATATAGAAAACAGCTAGACTAATCTGGCTAAATTCCTATCAAACATTAAGAGAAATCACTGTTCTAAATACTACTTGCATACAGAGCAAGCAAGTGCTGCTGAGTGGATGTTCTTACTAGATCCCAGACAAGATACAAAATGCTCTTTTTTCCCTCTGAAAAAGTCTTAAATTGATAATACCCAGTACTACTGACACATTTCACATTACATCATTTTTATCACTTCTCTTTTAGTTCCCAGGCTAACAGAAACTCAAAAATTACATTTCTTTGCAAGCTGCACCTAACCAGGAAGCCACAGCAATAAAAGACACTTTTACATGTAAAATATAGTAACTATTTCTGTCTTAATGACAATAGAAAGAATTTCCTAGCCAAGACATCCCGTCTCCAAGCTTGAGATCAACCACAGTTGTAATTCTTTACTTAACAGCTTTATTCCAGCAGCGTGCACCGTGGTTACATTTTTTGAAGTTCAGCATATAACACACAGTTTTCGTACATTTGTAAAAACAAGCCTGCGGATTATATTAATATTTACAATGACATAGAATTATCTACAAAATTCTATCTAGCTACGCAGGCAGCCTTTCAGTTTTTCACACCTTTATCCAGATTTTTTGCTCTAATGGGGTGTGAGATATGTTATTTATTTATATTTGTTTACCCGGGTAGTGCACTGATCAGCATCGACCAATTTCCGGCTCAGCATGGCTCACCATCGCAATTTTCTCATTTATCACAGCAGCACCATAGATAGCAACAATTATCAGCAGTGGGGTATTATGACCATTTGTAGGTTCCCACACTTACAAGTTCCTGACTGCACTACTATAACAAATTAAAGTAATGCTCATTTCTGTACAATCATATGTGCATAATTGAATTGTACAGGAACAGAAAGCAGAAAGGAAGAGCTTTCATTCAAATGCCAGTTGATATGTGATGATATGTCAAACATCCTGGTTAATGCAGAACTAAAATATTTGCTGACACTTTCTCATGTGTTGGCAGATTGTACCCATGTATTATACCAAACTGACACCTTTTTATGAAATATAACAATCATATAAAATGTCACTAAAAACAATCATGCATAACATGGATGCCCATTACACATAAACATGCCTACTGTATAGACTGACAAGTGTCACACAGTATCATGTCACAGATGGAGATAGCCTAAACTACAAATGGGATGGACTGCATGATACATTAATAACATAGCTGAGTAACTACCAAATATACTGGATACCTATGGGCAACTGCTATCCATTGTAAGGAGCTCGGAAAATACAGCCATGCATTAGGCAAGGTGTCAGTACAAATCCAACAATATACTGGATGCAAAGAATGGGTAATGCACATTGTAAGATGTTATACATGAAAGTAAACATTACAAAAGCACTGAAAAAGGAACAGATAACACTTAACTACACAAACTTTTTTCCAAAAAGTGGCAGTTTCATTTCTGCTTGGTACTAGATGCTTACAGGAATCATGGAGCCTTTGATACAGGCAAAACAGCATTACGGTATAATGGATCAGGCAATGCACAATATTGCTGAGCTCACATTCTCTACAATAAGAAAGCCTTTTGGTCACCTGATATGTCAGACAGTAACATTTATTGCAGTCCTGATAAGGCTTGGTGCAATTCCTGGCCTTTTGCATTCTGCATAACATGGTCATTGAGGAAGGGCTACTCTATACAGTGGAAGAGGTGGACACTCTTAATGTACTGTTTGGAGATTAATGTGGTATCAGGGTGGTTGTATTGTTGGAGATCAATGTAGTATCAGCGTGCCAAGGCATGAACAATATAAGTAAACATGAGCAACTGCCATAGCGCCTAAACATTATATCCACATAGAGGTCACTGTACCTTGAAGAAAGCATGATCATTAAACAGCAGTCTAATGTCTGTCTTGCATTTCTCCAGACTATGAGATTTTACTATGTAGTAACACATAACACCTTACTGATACAAGTCTTGAACAAAAAAACAGCATAACAAATGGAATACTAAAACTGTTAAGTTTGAACAATTGTGATATGATCTCAGGTAATCTCAGCAACTATCATGAAGCTTTATAAATGCATGTATTTGCATGCAGGATGATATGTAAAATCAAATCCAGTTGCATGTAAATGATTCACAGTCCATTAAGCTTAACAAATTGGATGGGATCTCACTTTTTGTTTTTAACATGGGACAGTACTATGCACAGTGCAGTATTCTACAGGACAGGTGTGCCTGAAAGACAGTCAAATATGCTATGAATTCAAAAGAAAACTGAAAGCTGATATAGATAGATAAAGTAGTATATGCAAGCATTTTGCTTTAGGACATACTGATTATGTGCATGCATGCATGTAAACATACAATTATATTCCTATGCATACTTTAGGTAAGGCACATTTCCTACTTTTTCTTCATCAAACTAAAAAAACAGTCAGTAAAAACAAAATGAAAATTCCAGCAAAGCTAGAACTTCCACTGAGTGACCTCCCAAGCCTCTTGTATCAGAGGCACATGGGATATATGCAAATGACCCTTATGAGCATCAGGTGTTTCAGCTAATTGGCAATTCTGAATGCCCATGACTTGTTTCGTCATTTTAATGGACAATTTCAGGCCAATAAAGCCAAACCTCACTAGCTGTGGATATGCACATTTCAGCCTTGTTATGACCTCGTCAGCATAGCACAAGCAGAGTGTTTAACTAAGCATATATGCATATCCACAGCTAGTGGGGTGAAATATGCATATTCACAGCTTGTGGGGTTTAGCTTTATTGGCCTGAAATTGTCCATTAAAATGACAAAACAAGTCATGGGCATTCAGAATTGCCAATTAGCTGAAACACCTGATGTTCATAAGGGTCATTTGCATATATCCCATGTGCCTCTGATACAAGAGGTTTGGGAGGTCACTCAGTGGAAGTTCTAACTTTGCTGGAGTTTGCTGGAGTTTTTATTTTGTTTTTACTGATTGTTTTTTCAGTGGCCTTCTCACTTATTGTTTTAGTTTGTTGTTTGGCATATTTTTGCAGTGACCCTAATGATAATGGACATCAGCTGGGTATAACAGCCCTGTGTTTCTTATGCTTAGTCAAACACTCTGCTTGTGTTGTGGTGATGAGGTCATAACAAGGCTGAAATATGCATATCCACAGCTAGTGGGGTTTGGCTTTATTGGCCTGAAATTGTACATTAAAATGACAAAACAAGTCATGGGCATTCAGAATTGCCAATTAGCTGAAACATCTGATGTTCATAGGAGTCATTTGCATATATCCCATGTGGCTCTGATACAAGAGGTTTCGGAGGTCACTCAGTGGAAGTTCTAGCTGTGCTGGAGTTTTCATTTTGTTTTTACTGATTGGTTTTTCAGTGATTTTCTCACTTATTGTTTTAGTTTGTTGTTTGGGATATTTATGCAGTGACCCTAATGATAATGGACATCAGCTGGGTATAACAGCCCTCATCAGCTGGGTATAACAGCCCTGTGTTTCTTATGCTTAGTCAAACACTCTGCTTGTGCTGTGCTGACGACGTCATAACAAGGCCGAAATATGCATATCCATAGCTAGTGGGGTTTGGCTTTATTGGCCTGAAATTTTCCATTAAAATGACGAAACAAGTCATGGGCATTCAGAATTGCCAATTAGCTGAAACACCTGATGTTCATAAGGGTCATTTGCATATATCCCATGTGCTTCTGATACAAGAGGTTTGGGAGGTCACTCAGTGGAAGTTCTAGCTTTGCTGGAGTTTTCTTTTTCTTCATGGAAAATGTGTGCTACAATGTACAGCACAGAGAATGATGTATTGTGCACATGTTGTTTTAATGGTAAGTACATACTGTGGGAAGAAATAGCCATGGAATTGTTATGGCTAGGCTTGTATAGGCCCTAGGGCTGATAGCCTAGTACCAACCTATGAACCTATGCCTGACATTTACAGAGAAGACTGTTTCACATGGGTCTGTTTTTTGCTGAAGTATCATGTTACAGTACAGGGCTGCATAAAGATGATTAAAGTACCACACAAAAGGCAGGGCAGTAGTATTGAAAGCTATCAGGTATGCAGAAAGGTGACTAAAGAGCAGTAAGGTTCACTTCTAAGAAGCTGAACTTACTTATATGAGTTGGGGACTGAAATGGCTCATGCTGCTTGTGATTAAAGGTTTAGTGGAACAGAAGCTATGCCTCTCATCTCATTTATATCTTATGCTTCTGCTGACATGTTAACCTGTAATATTTCCATTTCAGGAATGAAGGAACTTGACTATGGAAACCAGAACACAATGGCAGAATTGAATCTGAGATGGCAGAATGAGTAATTTTTGGTTTTCACCTACTGACATTTTTTCTGACTAATGCTGCTTCCACTGTTGCCTGAATGGCCTTTGAATTTGATATGAATAACTCTCTCCCAGGCTTTATTACTCCGAACACTCCTGTACAGCTGCCAAATATTCGCAAACCTAAATTCTACACTTATTTCCAAGCTTGAAACTACCTATAATAAGATTGCCAGATTTGCAGCTAACCAAACCTACAAGTCACACCACTGCTTAGCACTACAGCATCTAGACTGGCTAGAATTCCCTCAGCTGCTCCAACTATACCAACTACAAATCATCCACTCTGTCCTCTATCTACCCTCCTTCTGCCCCAGCCTCTCCACTATCATATCCAAATATTCCCCTGCTAGGACTCTACACAGCTCAAATCAAGAATTATTAGACATCTACAAACCCAAAACCAAAATAGGCTGCCTTCTCTATAACTATAACTTAGCTACATCCAGGAACCAACTCCCCTTGGAAATAAAATCCCTCCAGCATAGCAAAAGTTTCAAATTAGCCACAAGGAAATACCTAAAAACAAAGTGGTCTTGCCACTGTAGCCAACCACCCTGAAACCACCATCCTTTCACCTATTTCACCACCTCACTCTTAATGTATCTCTAACACTATTCCCCTGCCTCTTCTACCTTTTCCCTTCCTCTATCCCAACCACTCTTAATTCTTACAGTCTCAAAACAACCTACCTGTCTAGTCTGTCTCCTATTTTCTACCTCCCCTACATCTCCTACTAGCCATTCTTACTTTCCTTTCTTGTTTCCGAACCCCTATACCACTAGATCCTACCCACTTTAAATAAGCATCTGCCTAATTATTAACTCATTTTGCTCTAAGCAGCTTACATAATATTGTAACTAGTCACACTTTCTTCTGCTAATTGTTTAAAACCTCGTTTGTAACGACTCACATACTTGTCTGCCAATTGTTAATACTCTGTATAATTAATTGCCTGAGGAGCTTTTTTTTTCTCCAGGTCTCTGCTTGTAAGATCCTATAGCTGATTGTTACTACTATGTTACTAAAATTGAATAAATAGTTTTCTTGTTCTGAGGAGCTTTTCTCCCAGGGTCTTTGCTGAAAATGAGCCAAAAGCTCAGCCAGACTAACCCGGTTAACAAATGTAAAATAAAAATAAATAATAAAAAATAAATAAATAAAATAAATAAATATGCATGTTATTCTGAGCAGTGTTTCACTATATATGCTCTGTTTTGTTACTTTATCAAAAAATAGTCTGTCTCAGTAAATTTGTTTTGCCACATGAAGAAAATGCATTCTTTCTTTGTAATCCATGCATAGATTACATATTTCGATTTTTAGGAAGCTCTATCTTCAGATTTGGTTCAGGATAGCATCGGTATAACCTCTGATGATTCTAAAGGTACAGGGGAACCTGCTAGGAAATTGGAAGCCCTGGATCAAGAGATTTCAGATGTATCTCACTGTGAATGGCCTCAGAGACAAACCAGTCTGTCACATTTCCTCAGACAGAAAACGAGGAACCCATCAAGGTATTCATGTGCTTTTGCTTTAAAATAGGAGAAGCAAAGAAGCTTTATAGTGCTGAAAGCTACATTTTGGGCAAACTGTGAGCCAAAGAAGATGCTTCCGTAGGTATGGCATTCATTCCATACCTGAAACCAAAATGGTTCACGAAACTATTGACTCATGTGTGAATAAGTTAAGAAAGAGGGAGGATTCAGACAATATGTAATTCATTAAAATAGAGACATGGTATTTTATGTTATAAGAAATGATCATATAAGAAGCAGGCTGTTGAGGGAATCAGAACTGAAAATAGAGAAGCCATAATTATGTGATGCATTAGAGAACTGATCAATGCAGAGTTAAAATTTTTATATGATGATTTAAGGTATGTAAATTGTCTTTAACTGAAGACTTAAAGTTGTGTAAAGTTTGTTCTGCACTTTTGTATAAGGAGAAAGCAAAGCCTATAGACTATAAACTACTACAAGTCAAAGTAGAAGTGGTTACAAATGTTCCCAGAACATGTTGTCCAAGATGGTTACTACCAAAGACAAGCAGAAAAGAACCAGATCTTGTGTAGTCCCTGTGGTCTCAGGCAGGAAAACAGTGCAAAGCAAACATCTAGTTTGTAGATTGTGTGTAGCTGCAGGGAAATATCCAAGAAATGTGTTTTGAAAAGAAAATTTGTGAAAGCAAAATATTAGTGTATTGGGGACCAATAAGAATATAAAGTAAGCAATCCCTGTGATTGTTCTAGGAATATAGACAGTACGTACTGTACATGTAAAATGCATAGACACAGTGTAAAACAGAGATGTGTGAGAAAAATCTTGATATTGTACCTAAGCAGGAATGCTATTTCTCATGAAATATAGATTGAAAATCAATATGTAAATAGAAAATCTTTTGTACATCTGTTGCATTTAAGCATGACATTGAAGCAGACTGTAACACAATGTCAAAGTTTTTAGAATTTTTTCTTTAAACTGCAAGCTAAGTAAATCTTCATATATTATCATATTCTAAACATAAACTAAAGGCTTCCCAAGAAATGCACTTGTGTAAAAAGTGAATCAGTAAAAGAGACCGCAACCCATCTCCACTAGGTTAGCTAGTTCAAACAGTGAAACAGGACTCGAACAGGGATAAAGGCAGCAAATTTATTAACGCACAAGAAACTGAACAAGACAAGTAAGCACTTTCATCTGCAATGCAGACTTCATCAGTCTGTAACTAAATCATAATCTCCTGCTATAATGTTCCAATTATTTGTAATAACTTTTGAATGCTTTCTGAGTCTACAGTAATTTCTCAAATAAATACAAAACTATATGCTTCATATTTATTCTTATTCAATATCTTAGGTATACCAGCCTCTAAAATATGGAAAAATGTATTGCTTGTTTATCTAGTTTTGATAACTTTATCAATGATGTTATGTAGCAGTTCATATGAATATCCTGTTTTGTGAATCATATCCATTATAAAGCTTAATTCTATATTAAATTCATCTTCTTTAGTAATTATCCTAGAGGACCTAATCATTTGACTCCTTGGTATATTATTTTTCATAAATTTAGGATGTGTACACTAATGTACATAAGTATTCACAAAATATATTTCTATAAGTGTTACTATTAAATACATGATTAATGATATCCATAGTCAATGTAATATCCCAAAACATTAACTGATGAGCCAATATCACCTACAGAAAAAGATAAAAATGAAGCACTATAATGTATTTGTTGAAAAAAATATATCCCATTCTAATCTATTTCCAGATTGTACGAAAACAAATCATCCACAAATCATTTTTGTAAAGCTTCACATATTTAGTTCCCGCCATCCTACAACTATATTTGCATAAGTTGGTGTTGTTGAAGCACCCATGGTGACTGTCTAATTTTGTATGTAATATTGAGAAAAATAAAAAAAAGTTTTCTAAAAAGAATCTCTAACAATACTAAAATAATTTTAACAATAATATTACACATATGTATATATTTACCTAAATATAACGTAACATGCTAAACCCTCTAACTGTGGAATGTGTGTGTGACGTTCCTCCTCTGGGCCAGTAATCAAGGAGTCTCAATCCTCACCACTGACACAGATGAGGGACGTTCGCTTGGAACAAAAATAGATGCACACAGTATTTCCAGATGCAGATCCTTGCATCAAGCACAACTTCTTAAGAGCACAGAGGGAACATACTCCTGTCCTGGGGCTGGGTTTCCCTCTCTCTTTCTAGGCCACAAACAAGACTCCACACTGACCACTGTAAAACTGTAAAACTGAGTCCTCAACTTCGTGTTCCAAGGCAAGTCTTCCACTGCCCTCTCTGTGCAACCAGTGCTTTGTGTCGATGCTTCAAGCAGTTGGCACACACACTCTTAGAGATTTGATTTTCTCACAGACACACACACACACACACACACACACACACACACACACACACACACACACACACACACACCTGGGAATGGCTGGCACAGATTTACCAGCTATGCCCAGTCTGCCCAGACTATAAGGTAGATACTGCCACCAGAACACTCCAAAGCCAGCTACTCTAAGGGTCTTACCAGGGTATCCAATTATACTTATTAAAATTAACACCCATACAAAATGGTACAAGTAGTAGTATTTTGACCAAACTCAAGGCTTACAGGAGTGGCCATGGTGTCACCAAATAAATATAAGTACTCTCAAAGGTTAAAATATTCTCTAAAAGATGGGCCACAATGAAAAGTTTAAATATAATTAATAATAAAAGAACATGAAAATACTAAATATCTATTTACAATAAAATACCAGAGTTTCATGCACATTAATATTAAAAATAACACAGATGGATAGATTCACACAGATACAGAAAAACAGTACTTAACTAATATATTTTCCTGACTGACTAAAGAATTACTGTTCTCTAGTTTACTTACTAGAGCAAGGCAAGAAGAAGTGGGTGAGTGACCCTTCTTTGTCAGGTTTCACAGACTGCCCTGAGACGTCTGTCTCATCTAAAATTAAAACATCATTTCAGTGCTGGATTACAGAATGATATCGCATACATCTGGTCACCTGAGTTCTGGTTCTCAGACAACCCCCTTTACTATAAACTGCACCAGAATCTAGCACATATGTGTCATAATACAAACAGAGCTTTGTTAAGATGTGTTACAGCATCTGGAAGCTATAAAGCCATTTCAAAAACTTCCACCCTTCCAGGGTAGCAATAAGATTGTATGTCTGTTTTTTAAGTTATTCTCTCTCTCTCTCTAAATATATATATATATGTAGAAAATGTGATTGTATTTAAATTTCTTTTGTATGTGGAGCTATTCTTCCCAGGCCTCAACTGAAAATAGGTACTTTTTGGCCCAGTGGACCATCCCGGTAAACAAATACAAATAAATACATACATGCAGTAGGATTCCTAGTCCTGGTTTTCACAGACATTTTGGCTCTGGCTGCAATCAGAACTGTAAGATACCATCTTTATGGCCTAAGCCAGGTAATTTAATTTCAGACTATTTTTCAAAGTTAACTGGACTGAGATTGACCTTTATCCTCTATTACAATATATCCATTTCAACAGTTATAATAAAGTCTGACATACAGGTTCATTTCTCTTCCATCCAGCAAGACCCCCACTGTTGGTACATTTTTAAAACAAGCTGCTTAATAAACACATTTTCAACACAAGTACCTGTACAAATCAGTTTGATATAAAAATGATATATATTTTTTTACAAAACTCCAGCTAGCTATGTTGGCATATGTTACATATACATTGCCCTACTCTTGGCATAGCTGGCACTACCTCACATCATCACAGTATATAAAAAGAAAATTATCTTCAACTGTTGCAAACATCTAGTTCCTCCTATATCAAAAGACTAATTTTATCTAGGAAAAAAATCCCACAAATTTTTAATAAAGGAACTCATTTTTTTACCAATGGGTTACGATATCAATCAAGAAATATAAAGGTACCTTCTGTTATAGTACCATTAGCTGCTTTAATTAGTTTAAATGGTGGATTTTAATGATCTTTATGCAGCTTTGGTACCAAGACATTCTTCTAACCTTGGGTTAGTAACAGTTAAAAGAAGCGTATGTATCAACATTTATATATTTCTGTGTGATTAAATCAGGTAATGCATCATGTATCATGTATCAGTTTATAATTGTTGTGTATTTTGAATAATGGTGCTGTGTCATATTCCTGTTCATTCACGTGTAATATTTTCATAGAAGCACAATATTTATCATAGGTCATAATCACTATACCTCCACCTATATCAGTTCTCATAAACTTGATATTAGACTGTACTTTAGGCTATTTAAATGCCTCTGTTTTCCTATTATTTAAATTATAAAACTTCAGTTTGTTCCTTCCATTCAAAACAGTTCTTATATCTTCATCACATTTATATAAAAAGGTTGACAATGTGTGTATTACTCACTAGGTTTAAGAAATTTCTTTCTAGGTATATCAGTGTTTTATAATGCATAGTTCAGATTTTATTTTCATATATACAATTTAAGTTCAATTAAAGTGTTCACTAAAAAAGCACTTTTGTTTGAAAAATGAATATGCTTTTTTACAATACTTCTAATTGTGTATCAGTAACTTTTATAACAGTCAAATTAAAAATAGGAATATTGTCCGTATTACTTATCTCCTGCCTCGATCATGGCCGTGGACTTGATTGCACTCTCATCCCCTGGCTCCAAAATACTGTGAATAAAAAGGTCCGGACTAGTTTCCTTTGTCCATAGGATTTTGATACTTCTCCTTGTAATTTCTCCTTCTACAATAAATGTGGTGATCATCTCGATGAAGGACATTCTTCCATTGAATCTAAAAACACTAAAGCCTGATTAGGTATAAAATCCAAGGTCAAATATGGTTGAAATGTGTGTATAAGCATGTTTTTCAAACAGCTGCCATGTCATCTCAATTAAAGGGATTTAATATATTTGGAAAGATATGTGTGTATATGAACATGATTAAAGTAACTAAGATTATATAACTAAAGTAGCAATAAAATACAATCTACATCAATCTGAGTAGAATGCAGAGAGCAGAAGTTTAAATCCTGCTTGTGTGATTTTCTCTTGTGAAAATGTTCATGAGGATAATTCACACATTTGAAGAGGCAGTAAAAATATATGAGGTGACTGTATATTCTCAAATTTTAATAGTGCTGGGTTCAAATCAGTACAAAATCAATTGGCATTTGGCAATAAAACAAATTAATTCAATAAAAATCAAAATATTCCACTTACAGAATAAAGAGACTATAGAAAATGTATCAGTTGTACCAGTGCCAATGGAGATGCAGAAACATCAAATGCAGAGGTCTGAGACAAATACTGACGTACTAAGAAACTTCTCAGATTTGTTTGAGGACCTTGTATGCTTGTAAATGGAGTAACATATCAAGCTATCATAAGAAGGAGTACCACTGATGCATACTCATCACAGTACCCCTATTGGTAAGATTAAAGATACAGTGTTAGAATAAAAGAATGGAGCTGCTCAGAGGGATAGTAGAACAGACTGATCCTACTGAATGGATTAGCAGCATGGTGACTTTTGAGCAACAAAAAGTCAGGATCTGAATAAGCACATAATATGAACAAAATGGATCTGGAGAGAGAATATTACCCTTTACAGAAAGCAGAGCAAGTAGTTGTTGCTACATCTATTGCAATGTTTTCCACGAGCAATGGCATTGTTAAACTAAACTAGATGAAGTAAACTTTAACACGTGCGCATTGAACACAACCTTGGACACATGCACACTTATAGGGCTTCCATTTAGCATTTCATTGGCACTAAAAATCTTTTAAAGTGCTGTAGCTGATATCATTAAAGGATTAAGTAATAGTGCAAATATTGTCAATGAGATTCTAGTATGCCTGCTATAACCAGTATAAAGTTTGTCTCAGTGTTTGATTTAAAAAAAGTGTTTTGGCAAATTAAACTAGGCAAAGGAAACTCTAAACTGTGTACCTGCGACACATTATTGGACAGATACAGATTTGTGAGAGTACTACTTAGCATTTAATTAGCACCAGTCATCTTTCTGAGTGCTGAGCCTGTAACTTATGTGATTAAGGACCTAGAAGGTGTTGGAAAAATTATTGATGACATTCTTTTCTTGCAATTATATCTAGTGCAAAACATTTCTCATTGCATGATGCTGATCAAGGTTTTAGCAAAATAAACTCGATGAGGCAAGCTTTATGTTGAGAAACGTCAATGTACCTTTGGGCAATACAGATTTCTGGGCTGCCATTCAACATTTTATTGGCACCAGCAGTCATTTAAAGTGATGTAGATGATAGTATATATAGCAGAAGACTTTGAAAGTGCCACGTTTAGCAGGCTCCATCCAGTTTTCCTTAAAACGACATCAGTCTACATTGCAAAGCCTGTTATGCATAATGACAAAATTTCAAACATTTCACCATAATCCCACTCATTCCTAACCCACACATCTTTAAGGATTATAGGCTCATTGCTAATTTGAGTCCATTAAAAATATTTGAAGTACTAGTTTACTAACAGCTGTTTGACTATGTAAATTTCTATGCAATGACAAACATGGTTTACTTGACTTATTTAGTACCATGGCCATTGAGACTGTGAACCACTCACTGCTAGTTCATAAATTCAGATTGTTTAGCATTAGCACTAATGCATTACAATGGTCCAAATGTTATTTGGGGAACAGAACTTTCCTGGTGTATTCCAATAACTCCCTCTCTGAGCCAGGTACCCTTAACACCACAGTAAGCCAAGAATCTGTTCTTGGTCCCCTTCTCTTCTCTCGCATCAACTGTTGAAAAAGCATCTGTCGATATGTGCTACTCATCGATACATGGTAGCCTTCATTGTGACCTACTGGCAAATTTTGTCTACCGCCAAATTGTAGAGCAACAGTACTACTTAGTTCTTTGATCTGTTATACAAACTCATATCCATAATGACCACCAAACCCTCAACCAGTGGATAATAGGCCAGAAACCTGTACTCAGTCATTCAAAAATATAATTAGTGCTATTTTAACTAACCAAAAAATTAGTAAAGCACCAAGCTTCCTTAATGTTAAAGATGTTAATCATACCATCAGAGAAACTATCACATCCTTCAAATACCTTGGCGTCTGGCTAGACCGATCTTTTAACTTTCAACTACACATTCAAAACACACGCAAAAAGGTCTGTGCGACTGTTTCCAGTTCTGTTTTACAAAACCTACATTTGTCTGTTTCTCCCACATGTTCAATGGACTTTGCAAACCAATGTATACATAGTCCACTATCTTGGGCCGCCAATATTAACCTTTCATCTTTTGGCTTGAATTTGCCTCTCCTTAACCATTCCTGCTTTTGATCCTGATCAACATGAGGTTCTTCCAGAAGTTTTCTATACTTGCAACTATATCTATGCATTTTCCACATTTCTTGCCTTTTCATTTGATCCTTCACCTTGTATTCTTTCTTTTGTTTTTTTTGGCATATTCAGTTGCTGCCAGATTTTTATCTACTTCTGGTTTGATTTCCATTCCTCTTAACACCAATATGCTTCTGGTAGACTAAGCAGGGAAGTCATCTTAGAGTCATTCTCCTCATGTTTCAAAACTTATTTATTTTATTTAACATTTGTTGACCGGGAAAGTCCAACTAGGTTCGACAGATCCTGTTTTTAGCGGAGGCCCGGGGAGAAATGCTCCACAAGCATGTCTTTAGAATGTGGGAGGAAACCCACGTGAATGCAGGGAGAACATGCAAACTCCACACAGAAGGCACCCCAGCCAAGAATCGAACCGGAGAACCTCTTGATGTGAGGCGAAAGCATTAACCGCTGCACCACTGCGCCGCCCACTACATTTGAGTCTTGTGAGGTCAGCAAATATATGTGCAGTCCCACGATTGCAGAGCTATACATGTAATCAATTTCAAGAAGGCCCATACTTCCTTCAGAACGGGAATATATAATCTTGGTATGCACTGAGTTTTATAAATCATTTGGTGAGCACAAAGCATCCTTCTTGTTTTCCTGTCTAATCTATCCAACACATTTTGGGGCAAGTCAATCACTCCAAAATTGTAAGTTAGGACAGGAATAACAAATTGTTTTATAGCTTGAATTTTGTTCATAGATGTTAACGCTGTTTTTCAGGATTAATTTAAGTCTTCTAAAATATTCCTTAAGAAGTTTTATTCACATTTGTTCATATTTTATTGTTGATTCTTCATCAATTCCCAAATATTTATACACTCCCTCTGGCTCAAGTTCTTTTATATCACATTCTTGTCCCAAACTGATGTTTTCTTGGTGCTGAAGTTTTCCTGCTTTAAAGTTGCTTTTGCACAGTTATCAAGACCAAATAACATTCTTATATCATTTGAAAAAGTTTTGACTACTTGCAGTTGTGTTTTCAGTTCCTCATCTGATGTAGCTATACAGTTTTAAATCATCAACAAAGAGAAAATGAGAGGTCTTTATACTTTGTTGTTTTCTAGGAGCCAAATTTTCGCCTTGGCCTAATCTGTTAAGTAGACAGCTTAATGGGTTAAGGGCAAGACAGAATAGCAGCGGTGACAGGGAGTCACCCTGGAATATCCCCCTTTTTATTTTTATCCCTGGAATAATAATTTGTCCTTTACCGTGGCTTATTTGCAAAGTGGTCTGCCACTGTTTCATGGTTACTGTAATGTAGTTAATCCGTCTAAGGTGTATCTTATACATTTTTAAGCACTCTTTTATCCATGAATGTGAGATACTATAAAATGCTTTTTTGTAGTCAATCCATACCATACTTAGATTCTTCCCCTTTTTACAGTTCTCCATTATAACTTTATACAGCAACAGATGATCCTTCTTTCCATATGAATTTCTTTTATTACCCTTTTGTTCTATTGCCAGGATTGAATTTATTTCTAAATGACTATAAACTCTGCCATCAATTCTGGTGTATAGTTTATACATCATTGGAAGGCAAGTTATTGTTCTATAAGTTTTAGGATAGCTTGCAGGTTCACTCTTAAGTAGAAGCATTGTTTTTCTGTTGTTAACCAGGTTGGTGTCTGTTCAGGACGAGCATATAAATAGTTGTTACTCATGGCTAAATCTTCATACAAAGATGTTAATACTTTTAGCCAGAAGGTAGGTACTGCATCTGGGCCTGGAGTTTTCCAATTGGAGGCTTTTCATAACTTTATCTCAATCTCTCTGGCTGTTACTTCATCCAATTTCATACCTGTACCTTTGAACTTCTTATTCTTTCTTTGACTTCTTCTATCCATTTAGCATCTTTGTTATGTTCCACAGAACCTTCATAGATATTTCTCCAAAATGTATGCATCTCTTCTTTTTTGTGTGGTCTTTCAATTCCTTTTGCATTGTTTTCCAATTCTGTATAGAAGTTTTTGGGGTCATCAATACATTGCTTATTTTATACTTTTCCTTTATATTTATCTGTGCATCTTCTAAATTTTTCTGCCTGTGCTGAGATTTTCATTTTATAGTTTGCAATAGTGCAAGATAGATCCTGATCCATTATAATGCTGCTCATTGCTTTTATCACCTCTATCTTTCTGAGTGTTTGTTTGATCTGTTCCCTCTTCTATACTCTTCTAACAGTAACACTTCATGTCTTAATTGCTTTACAATTTTCTCTATTCAATACTTCCATGATGGTATTCAATTTCTCCCCTTCCTTTCCCTTACTACCCTGTGTTTTTGTGGTAGAATTTATCTGCTATTAATTTAGCTGCACAGTAATATATCCTGTTTACTTTTATTATATCACATGGATCTCTATGGACAGTCATAATTACTGTGCTCATTTGTTTTATCAAACTTATGACTTTTTGGTTTTTATTGCTCTACTGCCGTTTATTTCTTTCATTGATCTTAATATGTCTATCTGTGTCTATTAAATAAAGCAACTCTTCTCTTAGCTCATTTTCTTCTAAACAGAGGGCACATTTTTTGTTCTTCATTTCCTGTGGGTATTCTTTAGAGAGTTCTACAGCATCTTCCTGTGGCACATTCTTGTCAATTTCATCATGTGTCATCCGTTGCTCTGTCATATGGAAACTCACTGTCCTATCACTCTTCAACATTGACTGGATCAGAGTTGCCACAGTTTCCTGTTCCTGCCCTTGTTGTCCAGCATCAAGTGAACATTTATACTGGTTTCCTGTGGAATACTCCAAAATATCTTCATATGGCAACTGAGCAGTTCCTTCCTGTTCCACTGGTTTCTCCTTAATTTGGATGGTCATTGCTCTATCCTGTTGTGGTGCATTCTGAGTCAGGTTTTTTACACTGAATCCTTCACTTTGCAGGTACTCCATAACCTCAGTTTCTATTTCTTTAAATTCTCCATTACTAATCTTCTTTTCTACTTTTCCTCTTTGTCTTCTGATGTTTTGTATTGCAAAGGTTTCCATATCTGGATCTTTTGCCTGTATTTCTCTTCAAATATCTTTGGTGCTACTCTTTTTGTATTGGTTAGTTTTGCTTTCTCCTTTGCATAAATATTACACCATATTAAATCTGTTTTTCTTTCCCATGTCCATATTTCTTCTTCAGAGATGTCTCCTAATCTTCCTGTTTCTCCTTACTTTGGGGACTCACTCCATCATGCTGTGATGTCACCTGTGTTAGACCTTCTACACCAAATCCTTCACTTCACAGGCACTCCATAACTTCAACTTCTATTTTTTTAACTTCTACTTTACTAATCATCTTTTCTACATTCAGAGGTGCCGGAAGCTGTTGAAGGCTGGGTGGGGGTGGGGGGTGGGGGTTGCAGGGTAAGGGGGCACTTGATCTAAAAAGAGCAAATTTTTAAAATTATTTTCTACCACAGCATAGGTTCACTTGGAGGACATTTTAAGCTTAGCCAATTTCCCTTTTGGTGCTTGAAATAACATTTCCTGATTGGTCTTACCTATCCAATGGCTGATAATTGCATATTAGCCCTAGTGATAATAAATGTGATCATACTATAGATAATTTGAGGGGACACATGTAAGGGATGCAGCATTTAGGAACTGCCTCTATCCATTAGTGGAATGAGGGGCAATCCTGCAGTGCATTTTCTATTACCCATCCTTAGATCCAAGTTGCATTTGAATATGGGCAGGGATGAGCTTTGTTTTACTTGAATGGATAGTCTGTTCTGGAACAGTGGTAGCATCTATGATATATACATATCCATCTCTCAACAACATGCTGTTTAGAGACCTTGACTGAGTATTTCTGGTGCCATTTGACTTGCTGATGTTCAGTAGGTCTATCTGTATTAGGTCGAAGGATGCCTTGTATGCCAGACATGTCACCTCTGAGCACTCTGTAGGATACTGAATATAGTGATAAATCTTTGAGGTGGTCTATGTGGGTATTCCAATTGTTGCATGGGTCTGGACAGATACATGCCAAAGTGGGCATTATACAAAATAATTGACCTAATGAGGGCTTTGTAAAGGGGGACAATAACATCTCTAGATCTTGTCACAATCAATTTGTTTATAAGCTGTGCAATATAGAAAAATGTTCTTATGACTCTGGGCACATATTGGTCAAAAGTTAGGTCACTGTACACACAAGTTCTCAAATGCCAAACAACTGGGTCAAGTTTTCTGAGGGCATTGTCAATTTGGCAGTTCCCTGGAGTAGATGACTTCCCAAATGATATGATAATGTATTCTTGGAGTATAGTTTCAATTCATAATTCTGGCACCAGCTATTGTTTGGGACAAACCTTCCTGCATGCTGGTTAAGTCATTTGGGGATTCAATAACTACTCCTAGCTTGCAGTCATCTCAGACTTAGTTGGCCAAAGCTCTTTGGTATTTCCTTTTACTTTTGAGATGTACATGCCAAACAGAAAAAGTCTCAGCACCAAACCCCGGGGGACTCCATTGGTGACTGGTCTCTTCCCCCATTTTGAGCGCCTGCATCCTGTGAGCAAGCATACATGTATGCATTCTTTGATTCACCTTCCTGATTGTATTAACCTGATTGTATTAAATTATATTCATTGTATAATATAGCACCACTTGTTAGAATGTGTTTTAAATTTGTAGTTTGGAAAAGTCTTCTAGTAAGCAATGAACAAAATGTATGAACCAATAATGACAAACCTACTCATTTCAGAAAATTTCAACCATAAAAGGCCACTCAAACTGTCATCACAATCCACCAATATCAGTAAATATGCAAAATCTCTGCAGAAGCAAGCCATCTAAATAATTCCACATTAAAGGGATCTGTAACTAATGAAGAGGTTGCTGCTAGCAAAAAAAAAATTTCATTGTTTCATCTACAAATAAAGTGCCTGCTGCCCTTGAAGAATAAATTGCCTATGCTACATTAAAAAAAATGATAAGCTAGTAATTTTGCAATGGGAATGGATGGCAAACGTTTAACAGAAAGATAGTTACTAGGTAACTCCTTCAAAGGAGGACATTCATAGGACTGCAGCATCTACTCCTTTAAAGTACAACACAGTACCGTATCAGCAATCCATCTGCATACTGTGGGAGTGGAACCCACAGCCTTCTGCATCAAAACCAAGTATACTACCTGTTGTGCTACTAACAATGCAAATAACTTAGCATAAGTAGCACTAAACTTCTCTACCCCTGAAGCTCTCAGCTCCTTGTAAAATCCACTTGACACTCAACTAAATCTCTCAACTTTGCAGCACAAGAAATCTGGAAAAAGCCAAAATGTATTGGGTGAGGGGTAAAGGCCCAAAACCAGGGACACATTTTAAATATTACTTGTATAATCTTAGAAAGTTGCTAAAATAAAGTGTTATGTGCTACCATGTGTTTCATGAAAGATAGGAAGACTGAAACTTAAAGGGCTGTCATTTTTTAGTGAATTCAGTTCTCACTGATTTGCCAGAAAACCACACATTTTAAGAGCAAGAGACCAAAAGTATGAGCCAAATATTTTGTGAAAATCTGGACAGTTGAGATCTATGGACTCAACTCCCTGAATCACAAGTGGTGGTATGCAAGGGAGCCCGCAGGATTTTTTTCAGGGGGGTGCAAACCCAGAGCCCCACCCACATAGCTCTCCCCGCCCCCTGCCAACACAGTCCCGCCCAAGTCCACCCACCTCAAGCCCCGCCCACACATCCATTCAAGTGTCCCATTACTTGGCTATTTCTCCCCATTTGCCATAGACACTGTTCAAATCTCTGTGTACATACTGTTTTATGCTTTAGTTCTACAATGATTACAGGCAGTTGGATTTAATTTACAACTTTTATTTCAAACATTATAGCCCAAATACTGACAGACATTTACTAAACCTAAACAAAGCAATAGTCTTACAACGAAAACAGACTTGGCATTAAAGCTTCTCTACTTTTGAAACTCACATTCAATGAAACAGCATTGAAACCCACATTCAAAGAAAATGCATCTGGCCAGTGGCAGGTTATTTACCTTTGAACCGTTTTCAAATAGGCTCCTTGCACACTGTTAGGGCCATGCAAAAGTTATTAGATTTACCTGATTGTATTAATTATAATATATAATATATAACTGAATTATATCCCTTGTATTATACAGCAACACTTGTTTGAGTGTGTTTTAAATTTATAGTTTTAAACATTTTTTCCAGTAAGCAATGAAACAAAACATACAAACCATTAATGACAAACTGCCCAATTCAGAACATTTCAACAATAAAAAGCCACTCATTACAATCCACCAATATCAGTCAATACACACAATCTCTGAAGTAAAAGTAATCTGAATAATTCCACATTAAAGATATCTGAAACTAATGAAGAGGTTGTTGCTAGAAAACAACTGTATATTTCAGTGTTTCATCTACAAATTCAGTGCCTGCTGCGTCAAAGAATAAATTGCCTATGTTAAATTAAAAAAATGGTAAGCTGGTATATTGCAATAGAAAATGGATGGCAAGCTGAAAAACAGATTCATAGTTATTAGGCATCTCATCCAAAGGAGGACATCCTCAGGACTGCAGCATACAAATGTACATGCTGTAGGAATAAAACCTCAAGCCTCTACATTAAGATGCAAGTATTCTACTTGTGGTGCTACTAACTACTATAGCTTTAAAACTTTATACCACAATAGAGATACCATTTGCTAAACAAAACAGCTGCACATTGTAAATAGACTTGGCATGAGCAGCAGTAAACTTTGCTTCCTTAAAACTCACAGTTCCTTGAAAATGCATTTGAAAATAAATTCCACCTGCTAACTCTAACTTGGGCATTTCACTGTGTCTCTCTCTCACACAAACATACCACACCCCTCAAGGCCTCAACCTTAGTGCAAGAAATCTGGACAAAGTCTAAAATAAATAGGGACAGATTATAAATATGGCTTTCATAAACTTAGAAAATTGCAAGAGTAACAGGATTTGTGTTAGTATGCATTTTTCTAAATGATATGAGGTCTAAAACTGAAATGTCTCATTATTTAGCAACTTCAATCCTTTTTAGGAGGAATATGGGGCAAAAATCTGGACATTCTGCAAAAACCTGGACAGCTGAGGGGTATGCTACCCCCCCACACACACACACACACCAAATAATTCTGGTCAGGCTTGAATTAGTTCTGGGAAGGTTGCACTGAACGGCACCATGCTTGATCTGAAGTGGATGAAATCCTGGTAGCCAGTGATAATAACTGATCTGCAGCTCAGCAATGTAGAGCATTAATGCATTTTTTGCAGAGCATTGTTTCATCACTACCTATTGTGTTTGCACATAACCTGTAGTTATTTCAAACATTTGTCTTTCTTGATTACTACAGAGTACATTTACCCACCAGAGCTATTGTGTTTTGACTTCAGTGTGGAGCTTACCTAGTTGTTGCAGGGCTTGGCTTTTAAGTAAGGTAGCAATGCTTATTTACCATATACCATTAAAGTCACCCAACTACAAGTGTACTAACACACAGACACTGCTATAAGACACTGGTCTTCAATAAAATGTAATGAGCTTCTGAAAATACTGTAATCCTGTCCTTTTATTACAAATACTGTCATATGCATTTCAATACCCAAGGCTTATACATTATCTAGCTATGTAAATATTCTCTGCATGGCAACAACGAAAAGGCTTTCAATGCTGGTAATTCTTTAACAGTAGGCTTACTAAAGCTTACTTGCATCTTACAATCTCTGACAAGCTTACCTGATGTTCATTAAACCATGGCTACTTAAACAGAGCAACAGGGCACTGTGACAGCATGCAGTTCCTGAATAATAAGAAGCATAAATCAACAGTATAAAAATCTGATAGAAAACCAGAACATTCTGCAAAATCAAGGACAGATGAAAAGCCATGGTCGTATTTGTGATCTACCTTGGATGGGGGAATACTCTGGTTAGAAAGTTCAGACCTATTACACACTAAACAAGAAAGCAAAGGGCAAGGTACCAGTAGAGATAAGCACTTTTCAAAAGATACATAACAACCACTAAACGTATAATGCAGCTGAATGCACAAAGAAAAAGGAGAATAAGCTTTGTTTTGCACAGACCATACCTGGGACGGGTGATCTGGGAGGGTTGTTCATGTGCAAGTCAATCAACTCTTAATAAATAACACACGAAAACAAAGAAAAAAAGAAAAACAAATCATTGTTCATTTAAAATAAACCTATAAATTACCTATCCCTTCTGGATACTTTATAAATGATTCCAGCATGAATACCTATGCCATCTAGTTCCTGTGTTGAGATCTTCATGCAATAAAATAGGGCCGTCAGCTGATGCAATCCATCCAAGTCACAGTTAAGTCAGCTAGGTCGATTGTAGACTAGGTATCTTTTGGAATATACTTTCATGGCCCCTTAATGGAACCTATTTCCTCCAGCTAGATTTCTGTATGAAAGAAAGAGAACTGTTCTACTGTGTCACCCTAGATGACTCCATATTTTATATTAGCAGGTCCTATTTGTTTGAACTTGGAACTGGATTATGAAGATGACTGATTTCACTGATTCTCTGTTCTGTCCTGCATTACCCTCATCTCATCTCATCTTATCCTTGTCTCTCTTTTGTACAGGTGATTTCACAAGAGATCAGTTTGAGTTCAGTCTTTTTTTTTTTAGCTGAGGAAGCATTGAAGATGCCTGTATAACTGCTCCAGCATAAGAGTGACTGGAGCTTAGCTTTTGCTTTGTGAAAAATTAATATATTTCCCTGGGGTGTGAAAAGTAATTTGGGTTTTGTCTTTATTAAAAAAGGTGGCTGGATACTTAAGTTGCACTTCAAAAACCAGTTTGTTGCCCATGGCATAAAAAGGGTAACAGTTCTTTGCATTTTGGGTACATTTAAATGCTATAGTCCAGAGCAACACAAATCAGGTAACCCTTAGTCATGAGATTCTTTCAAAACTCTCTGAGAAGTCTAAGAATTGTATTAGGTTTGTTATTTCCTTTGAACTGGAAGACAGTCTCATGACTCCACTTCATTACAAAGGGACTGCATCTGTTCAGCAATATGGCAAGTATTCTTTGATGAAATGAACCAGATCCTGTTCTGTGTTTTCTGATAGTCCAATAAACTGCATATAATTGCAGCAGGTACAGGTCTCTAGGTCTTCCACTTTCAATTCCATCATTGCTTGGGAATGCAGGACCTGTACATATTGGAAATGCTTTGATGTCAGTACACACTGCTCTGATATCTCCTCACACTGCTGGTGAAGCACCTCTTGTATTGTGGAGAGCTGTGATTCATGGATTGTTGTGACAGTCTGAATTTGCTGGATGTTGCCACCTCTCCCTCAATAAGTTTGGAAAGTGCTTCAGTTGAGCCCCTCAAGGCACTCAGTTCAATTGTACTATTGGATGGTTCAGATGCCATACTGGGGAGTAAGTCTTCCCTATACCGAGATGCCATTCAGAACACAGGTTACAACAGAAGCCTAAACTAGGGACCAGCCACAAATTTAATCAGGCTGTGTAGAAGTGGGTGCTCATAGGATCAAAGCAATATAGTTGATGGACTCTTGCTGCTTAGTGCATTTCTGATGATACAAAATGCCCCTCTGCATGAGCTGATCACAATCACACTTTCTTCTCCATGCACATGCCCTCATATGTTCTGCCAAAACCTTGTGCCATCTTCAACATATAACCCGGGAATATTTTACCTCCATTTAATCCTACGTTAATAGCTGTGAGTTCCTACTAAATCCAAAAAAACAACAAAGCTACTCCTATTCCTCCCCAGAACACAAAACCTGAATAGGGCTGTTACAGTCCTAAATAACATGAAAATAAAAATGTTCTTGGACATAGAACTATTTGGGTCATTATAGACTGCAGTTTGAAATTTAACCTGCATAAATATAAGTCCATCAAAAAGTCCCACCAAAAATTCAGAATACTCAAAAACAGTCCATCACAGACAACTAAAAAAAAAACAAAAAAAAAAAACAGCATCTACTGTTTGCTTACGATCCCTCCTTTTTCTGTCCCCAATCTTGACAAATCTATAGACCACACATACATCTAAACTGGAACAATCCTACAATGAAGTGTTAGGTTTGCAAGAGGTCTGCCTTATAGGTCACACCACTGGATTAACCTAAAACAACTAAACTGGATTGAAAAGCCATATTACCTCGCCTTCAGTAAGATAATCATGTCCCACTAAATACTACACAATACACAAAAGTGTCTAACCTGACAGGAATCAAACAACATTATGAGCAATCAAGACGATTATGTTCACTTGCCAAACTTCGTAATGTTCACAAGCCCAATAACTCAGTAGGAGATGACCTATACTCAAATTACATCAATAAAACATGGAACTCAATCCCACTCTGATTGAGGTTAACTAATTACTCCTCACCTTGAAGCTGACCTTACAAACCTTTTCCTTAACCTGTCTCTTGTATTCCACATTTTCTACCCTTAATTACTTCTCTATCTTTGACACTTAGCTCCTTCTCAGTTCATCTGTAGCACTAGCAGGAAATAACACAAATATAATACTATCTGTTCCTCTACCATTATTTTTGTAAGTACAGCATGTAATCACAACTAAATATACTACTTCCTCTGTGCTTACTCTACTATACACTCACAAACCTACCTAACCACATGTAATACTGCCATCTAATCAATTCAACTTTCATTTTTAATCTCTCTCCACCTTAACAGTTCTTGACATATCTATCACTATGATTCTTCAACAATTATTTTTGTGTTTATTTATAAATATTCAATAGCTTGTTTCTATTTACTGTAGTTTTGTACATATATAAATTACCATAGTATTTCCGTTATATTTGTGGAATCTCTGGAGCTTTTTTCTGGGGCTCCCTGCTGAAAAGGGCTAAACAAATGTTGATAGATAACTGAATAAGTAAATAAATAAATGACTAACATTAATGCTATAAGAATTTGCTACCTTACTAAATTTCAATTGGTTAGGCATATTCTATAGTTATGTCTTGTTACCTACCATCCTAAACTCAAAGTATGTGTGTGGATTATATTTGGAAAGGTAAATCTTCCAAGGTTTCTGAAAAGATTTCTTCTGCTCCTATATATAAAAAAACTGAGTTGTTATTTGAAAATATCTTATAGTTGAAACGTTGGGGGAAATGATAAGGTCTGAGATCTAGTAGGTGTGGAAAAACTGGTGTGGCAGAAATCATTTGAAGGACCCAAGATGGGAATATGGCATAGGCTTTTGGCCTGAAATAAATACAAGCTTGCATTTTCCACAATCCTCTGGGAGAACTGATAGTAGGTTTTCCATGTTGTATGGAGTTTCTTTAATCTGGGCAGAGCTTCTTTGAATCATATGAGGAATGTACTGAACAAGCACCAGATATACAACTCCTTTTTAGGTAATATCTGCAGTTCAGGCACATTTTTCCTAAAAGTTGATTGCTAGCCCCCACCCCATATCATCCTAAAGCTAAGCATCAAATTGCCCATTAAGTAGGCTCTGGAGGGTACAGCTCTTTGACTTTTTGTTCTTTTGGTCTTTTTTAAGCTAATTTTGATTAAGCTTGGATAAGATAGGATAACATTTGTATGTTGGAACACTATGGAAATGATTCCTGCAGTTACAAAAGAATGTGAACAGACTGTTACTTCATGGTTGCCTGTCTGTTGCTTTTGTCAAAAATACTGCCCCTACACATTCTAAACTTATATATCGATTGCTTTCAGGCAAGGATCAAGGAGAGAAACTCTACATACTCAGGCAGATGATGATGATGCAATGTACCCAAACTCCATTTTTATGCATGCCATGTTGAACTGCCCATTGTGAAACATATTTATGGCAAAGGTACTGTTTGAGCAGAATGGGTAATTAAGGTTAACCTTCTCTATTTCAGAGGTTGTTTTGGGGTTACTTGCCTGGGGTGCTGTACTATGGAACAAGGGCAAACAGCTACAACTGCGTTTAAAGTTATTTATTTTCTTCTTTGTTGCTGTTATATTCTGGTATTGGAAATCTGAACCACTGGATTTTAACACATATTTATAAACTTATAAAAATGGTCTTTGGACTGCTCTATAATTTTCAGTCCTACTTCAAAGACTTTGCATAACTTTATATTTTTCTATTGTTGGATTCACACTTTTGGATATTGCTAAGTACACCTTATTTCAGGTTATTATTGTGTTCTATACCTGCTTACTCTTAAGAGATTAAAAAGAACTTCAGTTATACTAAGTTTCTTAGAGGTTATGGAGAGTTGACCTTTGCCTGATCTATGGGGCAATGTCTCTTTTCTTTCTGTTTAAAAATCTGTGCTTGGAATACGCGCACCCGTGAACTAAATATCTCACTGAAGAACTTAATATTAAAAATTAATATCAATAAAAAGTGGAACAGACGCTTTACACAGTGCCTTACAAAATTATGTCATAAGGTTCCTTATGCAAACAAATATCAGTAGTTAGCATACTTTAAAATAATTTTGATATGTATGTTAGAAAGAGTAAATATCAACTAGGGGTTATGGGATTAAATATTGTTGAACGCCAGTAGGTCATAAATGTTACAGTCAAATCAATGAACTCCACCATGGGTCGAGGCCTGCCCACAAAGACAAGCACCCTCACATCCAATCGAGTACAAACACCAGCCCCATTCAGCCTGAGAAACACCACCACCAACATGAGCAGGGTGAATCACAAAAAGATATGCATTCAGACCTGTCCGAGCTCTCTCAAAGCATCAACCTTTTCCCTCCAAATGTTCCCAAATCACTCCTTTGTCCCAATCGACTGGGACTAACCATGGAGCACCCTATGAGTGTGGACCTACAAAGTCATCATAGCGGGTCTTATTTTTTTTTTTTTTTTAATAAGGGGGGACCACCATCACAAACTCAGCCCCAAGCCAATACTTAGTACACCAGTGTAGCATGCAAAGGCCTGCCTATAGAACCCAGTTAGTTACCAATATCTGTATACAATCAACCTGATGTCAATCCCGTTCTGAAAAACAGCCCCAAACCACTAAACTCAACCAGACATGAAGCACCTGGTCTGCCCAAACAGTGATAAATGTGCCCGTGAATACAAAAACAAAAACTACACACACACACACACACACACACACACACGCGCGCGCACGCACACACTGTCCCATCTTCCGTCCAACTACTCACTCTGAAAATGTCCCATCTTCCGTCCATTTCAGTTTCCACGCGCTGCTAAGTATCCATCCATCCATCGCGCTTGTGTACCCGAAACCATCCGTGTCCCGCCTCCATCTTCAGTGAAGTCCGTCTCAGTTCCCGCTTGCGAACCCGAAACCGTTCGTGTCAGTTCCCTCTCGCAAACTTGAAATGCATTGCGCGATGAGCGATGATGTCAGCATGCCCGCGACTGGACTGACTTCTTAAAGAAGAACGCGCCCAAAAAAAAAAAAAACTTTTTTTAAGCTAGTCAGCCAATTCCCTTGCACCTGCCTGCGGGCGCCCTTGGTGGTATGGGTGGAGAATTCAGGGTCTTGTTTGAGCCTGAGTAACACTAAACAGGTATACCTAACTGGGGCATTTTACATACACACACACACACACACACACACACACACACACACACACACACACACACACACACACACACACACACACACACACACACACACACTCACACACAATCTCCTGCAAATAACAGAACAAAACTCTCCTTACCGGCATGACTCTGGCTCTGGCAGCACACCTGCTGTAACACAGAGCAGTAAAGGAACAAGAACATCTAGTTTAGTTACTTCAACTTCCATGTGCAAATCCATGTTAGCTTGAAAACTCCACTTCATTACTTTTTCCTGATAGGTCTTGCAGCTGTAAAAGTGGGGGGCTCCCCTCCCCCTGGCTCTAAGGTTCTGACACCCATGTCTACTTTCCCTCTTTGTGATATTATTTTTCTTTATTGTGAAATTTTCCATATCTGGATGCCTTTGCCTGCATTTCTCTTTGAATGCCATTTTTGTATTGATCAGTTTGTCTTTCGATTTTGCATAAATATTGCACCATATCAAATCTCTCTTTCTTTCCCATGTCCATATTTCTTTTTTATACTTTTCAAAAATCTCTAGGTTTTGTTGTTTATATTTTCACACTTCCTCAGATGGTTCTTTTTCCAATCAGATAAAAGTTTCTTGGTCTATATAATGTTTTTCACAAATCTGTTGTATTAGTGAATACAGATTTTTATTTGAAGCTTTTGACAGTTTTTCTTGTGGAAATATTTTTCTTTCCTCTAATTTCTCTCTTAATCTTTTTGTATATCTTATGTCTGGAAATTCTGGGCTTTTTGCATAATAGTAAGAATATATAATTTCTTTCTAATCTTCAGTAGTCTACTCTGTTGTCTTTATGGCTCTTCTTTGGCCTATCAGTTTTTGTGATTTTTGTGCACTGCTACTTCCTTCTACAACAGGGGGACCATCCTCCTCCTGGGCCTGGCCTGACCCCATTGTAGGAATATTTCTGTATTTTGAGGATTCTACACTGTCATTTTTTTCCAGTCCTGGCACCAGTGTGCCTTCCAGGATTGGGCATTTTTCTACCCTGGGTCTTGTGCACCCAGGTATTTTTTTTAATTTTGACCTACTTCTTCCCATGATATATGCTATATAAAATAAAGTCAAAGCTGCAGTGCCCCAGGACCCAGCCAGTTGCCTGCTGTTAACATGGTCGCTCCCCTGGTAACAGATCCTAACAAGCTCCCTAAGTATAAGGAACTTAACAATATGTGTAGTGAAGCACGCGGAACATGGACCTCCCAGCCCTGCACTGAAAAACTATAAGGTTGTTCCCCTGGTAACAGCTCCTAACAAGCTCTCTAAGTATAAGAAACTTAACAGTATGTGTAGTGAAGCACGCGGAACGCGGACCTCCCAGCCCTGCACTGAAAAACTATAAGGTTAATAACCCTTACTCTTAATGGATGGTTTTGTAAACAAACTGTTACTGGGTCCAGCACTGAAAATACCCTCAAAAAGCCCCATTAGAAAACTGCTGCAATATAGCTAACCTTAACCATAAAAATAAAAAACGCTCAGTCGCTAGTGTTTTAAGTTCATCTAGTGACTACCTCACAGCTAGCCCTCCTGCATAACAGTAAATTAAAGCAAATTTAAAACTTGCCTAAAAGGACTATTGGAAGTAATAGTACACCTACCTTGCAACCTCCAATCACTGGCAAATTGGAAAACTGGATAAGCCCACTGAACTGAGGTTACATATCCCTCCCACACTAACCACCATTTTCAAAGCTCCAGTGCCCCAGGACCTAGCCAGTTGCCTGCTGTTATCACGGTTTGTAAATATCTTATAACTGTATCATTTCTCCTCATGTTGCTTGATTTCTGAAACTAGTGCTGCTACAGACTTTTATCAAAAAGAACAATATTAGAGGCTTAAGAAAACAGCGTTACAGTAATTGATAGAGCTTTGCTGTAGTTGAAAACTTACAGGATATACAAATGCCTGTACTACAAGTGTACTTAATTTGATAAAATAAGAGTGGTACAGACCAGTGTAAGACATTGAAAGTGTTTTTGGCTTTTACTCAACTATTTAAACTACCTCATGGCTCTGTATTTATTAAAATAAGTCTGCTACAGACCAATGAAAAGATAACAAAAGTGTTTGAATTGTACTCGACTATTTAAACCACCACGCTGTTATATGAGATTACACTGGATAATTAAGGTTCACAGGTCGCAGCATAGCATGCTGAAACCTGGAATACCTACAGTCTGCATATAATTCCTGTTAACAAATTGTAATAGAACGTATTTGTAGATATATAGGTGAGCATGCTGTATGGCAATATGTTTTAACATTAGAACTGTCTACTGAGATGTGAATATATATACAAGGGGACACTAACTATTTACAGGAATGGAAACTGTGTACTTGAAACACTGCTGCCTGCTGGTAAATTTTACAAATCTATCCCTACAGGTCACTCCTCTGGTAACAGCTCCTAACAAGCTCCCTAAGTATAAGGAACTTAACAGTACATGTAGTAAAGCACTTGAAAACTATAAGTTTAATAACCCTAACTCTTAATGGATGTAATAGTAAGCGAACTGTAGCTGCGTCCAGCACTGGAAATACCCTCAAAAAGCCCCATTAGAAAACTGCTGCAATATAGCTAACCTTAACCATAAACATAAAAAACCCTCAGTCGCTAGTGTTTTAAGTTCATTTAGTGACTACCTCACAGCTAACCCTCCTGCATAACAGTAAATTAAAGCAAATTTAAAACTTGCCTAAAAGGCCTATTGGAAGTAATAGTACACCTACCTTGCAACCTCCAGTCAGTGGCAAATTGGAAAACTGGTTAAGCCCTGCTCTGCTCGGGATCCCTTCACACCCCACCCTGTCCCCAAATCTCACCCACCCCTACTATTGCTTAATTTATATCTATCTAGCCACACCCAACTCCTCTACAACCAATCAGCAGCAACCAGTACTACAACCTCAGCCAACCCTACCTGCCACCACTTGTCCCCCTCCCCTCCACTACTCCCATACTAGTACCAAATCTCAACCTAACTACTATGTCTATCCCCACACTTTTATTGGTAACCTTTCTGCCATCCCTGCTACTCATCCCATATCTACTCTCCTCCTATGAGAACACAGGATACCTTGGCTTTCACTACCCTAGATTCCGAATCTCAACTCCTTCACTTACACACAATAACCCTCAACTTCTCCCTTCCCATATTCTTAACTCACTAACCCCATCCAATTATGTCCCTATCAGCCTAAATACATCCACCCCAAACCAAGTTACTATTACTGTACTCTACTCAGGATCTGGAAACTCATAACTAGGATAAAAAATAACCTCACCATGGATGGTGACATCCACCCAAACCCTGGTCCAACCGCTACTTCTGCCCCTAATCTCTTCACCAATTCTCCGACCAATATGGACCCCTCACATAGACCCCAGACTCCTTGCTGGCCTGCCATCTAAACTTCAGGAGCATTAATAACAAAATCCAGCACCTACATGCCCTCCTGGCAGTATATTCCCCCGATATACTCTGCCTCACAGAAACATAGCTAAACCTGCCACTAAAGACGACGAAGTCCTGCCACCTGGGTACAACATGCATAGACTTGATCGTACCCAAAAAGGGGGCGGAGGGATAGCAATACTCTATAAGTACACCTTATCTGTCACCATAGACAACCTACAACCCCCCCCCCCCATTCAATACCACTGAAATTATTAGCACAAAGCTACATATTAACAACCAAAAAAGCATAAACATTGTCTGTGTCTACATTCCCCAGGGAAGAACACAGACACTCTTGAGGAGCTCCTAACCTGGCTCAATAACAACCAGCCACAGGAAACCATAATCCTTGGGGACTTCAACATTAACTGAAATGCCTGTTCCTCTCAATCCCCAGCAAACCATGTAAACCTCCATGGATTTACCCAAACCCTGACCTCACCCACTAGGTTAGGTAAATCACAAAACAAAGCTAGTACCCTGGATTGGATACTCATCAACAACTCCCCACGTCTCTATATGGCAGGCACCTTACCAGATGATCTAAGTGATCACTGCCTCACATATATACTCAAGCTTAAGATTAACCTCTGTCACCAACCCATCTATAGAACTATAAGAAGCAACAAAAACTTTGATCTCCAAAAATTTAACAATGAACTAAAGGCATGCAACTGGTCTGCCCTAAAAAACCTCCCCCTAGATGAAGCTGTCAATTACTTCAACGCCAAATTCCTGGCTATTTTCGACCTTCATGCCCCTAGTCGGACTAGTAGAACCAAGGTCAATACTGCACCTTGGCTCATTAAAGATACTAGGACCAAAATTGCATTAAGAAATAAAGCATGGGCCACCTATAGGACAACTAAAACCCAACCTGACCAACTCTTATTTAGGCAACTAAGAAATTATGTGAAAAAATCCATAACTATAGATAAAAAGAACTACTACTACCTCCTACAACACGTACACAAATATAAACCTCAGAAATTCTGGACAGGAATAAACCGACTCCTCCACCCAGGACAAACCACCACCCCAAACCCCTCTGCCACTAATCAAAACCCCCCAGAAGACATTGCCAACTCCTTTTATTTTATTTTTTATTTATTTTATTTAACATTTGTTGACCGGGAATGTCTGACTAGGTTCCACAGAGCCTGTTTTCAGCGGAGGCCCGGGGAGAAATGCTCCAGATGCATGTCTTTGGAATGTGGGAGGAAACCGGAGTACCCGGAGGAAACCCACGCGAACACAGGGAGAACATGCAAACTCCACACAGAAGGCACCCCAGCCTTTAACACCTTCTTTACTGAAACCATCCAAACTTTAGCAAGCCAACTCACACCCACTGGTTCTAATTCAAACGTAACCATTTCCAAAGCCATAACTCCCTTCAGTCTCCAACCAGTCTCCACTCAACTCATTAAGACCCTACTTAGGAAACTAAGACCCACCACCCTTGCTGCAGACCTCCTCCCAGTTGACTACTTGCAAAAGGATGCAGATGCAATTGCATACCACATCTCTATCCTTATCAACCGAACCATATCAGAAGCCATCATCCCGACATATGGAAAATCTCACATGTCACACCTCTTCACAAGGGGGGCAGTTCCACTGAACTGTCTAACTACAGGCCCATAGCTATTTTGTCACCACTAGCTAAGATCATGGAGAAGTGTGTTCATATTCAACTCATGAAATATCTCACACAGAACAAACTACTATCCAACTCGCAACATGGCTTTAGGCCTAATCACAGCACCACAACAGCCCTCCTCTCTTTCACAAACACTATAAACCACAACCGTAACAATAACATACTGACCTCTGCTCTCTTCCTAGACCTATCCAAGTCCTTTGACATGGTGGATCACAAAATGCTAATGAACAGCTTGGAGGCCTACAACTTAAACAAACAGGCCCTCCAATGGTTTGATTCCTATCTACAAGGCTAGCAACAGGCAGTATTGTGGCAGGGTAAACTCTCCTCACACCTCCCCATCAGACTTGGAATCCCCCCGGGCTCAATACTAGGTCCCCTTCTTTTCTCCATCTTTATAAATGAACTTAGCACAGTCATCCCAGAGGCAACCTGCATTCATTATGCAGATGACTCAACCTTGATCTGCTCTGCCACCACCCCAGCAAATCTTACCACAATAACCCAAAGCACCTTCAACAAGGTTGAAAAATGGCTAGTAAACCAACATCTAATACTAAATTCCAACAAAACTAAGTTACTTCTCTTCACCTCAATGTATAGGACCACCTCGCCACTGTTCAACATAACAGCTAATAATGGTACTATCATCTCCCCAGCAACCCAAACTAAACTGTTGGGTGTCACGATCGACAACAACCTCAGGTTTGATGTTCACATCAATCAATTTATAAAAACTATCAATAAAGAATTCGGTAGTCTCTATAGGATCAAATAATTTCTCACCCCACAGGCTAGAATTGCAATTGCTTGCTCCCATCTTCTATCTACCCTTCTTTATGCCTCCCCTCTCTTCTCCCACCTGAGCAAAACTGATCTTGATAAATTGTCATCATGTTACAACCACATTGCCAGATTTGCAACTGGCACACCCTACTGTACTTACCACTACCGGAACCTGAATCTCCTGGGCTGGCTAGAACTACCCCACCTCCTACAGCTCAACCAGCTCAAAGTTGCCCATAAAATGCTCCACCATCCGGACACTACTCCAGCCCTAAGAAACATAATCTGCCCCTACAGCAACAATCGAACACTCCGCTCATCCACCAAACTCCTAGTACTTACAATCAAATCCAACCATGCTGCTGGTGACTCCCTCTTCGCCAACTCTATCGGTAAAAACTGGAACTCACTACCAGCTGACCTTACCCTAGAGTCTTCACCAGGGATATTTAAATACAAACTTAAAAGCTACCTCAAATCACACTGGATATGTCCCTGTACCAATCCCGACTAGTACCCCAGACATCCCTCCACATCGCGTTTAATAAATGTCCTTACCCATCCATCCCTCTTCATCTAACCTGGGAGATCCTTCATGAAAGCTACTCAAGGTATTGATTGTGTAAATAAAATGTCTTAAACCCAAGGTAATATGTTATCAATACCAATTACTTGAATTGAAATGTATGCCTCAGGCCTCATGGATGGTTGTATTTACTATGTCTGCAATCAGCTTGTATGTCTGTAACCTCAATTATTGGACTATGTATTTTTGGAATGCCTATAACCTAAGTGTAATGTTCCTAGTATTTGTAATATGTATATGTAACTTGGAGCTCTTCTCTCCTGGACTCCACTGAAAATGGACATGTATCCAGTCAGACCATCCTGGTTAAGAAATGTAAAATAAATAAATAAATAAAAAAAGTCTTTATCTCAGTGTCGTCTTGGTGAGATTTTGTGAAAAACAGGTCCGCCTCGTGAAGGTACTCACCAAGACTTGAAGATTAATTCAGTTTCAGCAATGCAACTTTCCTTTGCTTGGTGACTTATCATCTCTTCATTCGGACCCCAAATTCTGTATGTTTATTGTTTTTTTTCCTTAATTATCTGCTTCTAAAATCCAAATATCTCTTTATTTCTTGAGCTTTCACTCATTTCATCATCATCCCTATCCACTTTGAATTGTAGTTTTCTGCTTGTGCTATGTATAAAAGCCTTAAATGTGTAGCTCTGAAATACCCCTTCAAATCAGGTAATCCCAAACCACCTTGTTCTATTGAAGGATCAACTTATCCCACTTGATTCTTGCCGTCTTTCCCTGCCAGATAAAATCATTCAACTCTTTACTAATTGCTATCTGCAACTTCTCCTCTGCTTAATAAAAAAAAATATGCCCGACCTGTGTATAGAAATGAAGGGACTGAAAGCATTTCCCTGCTTGTATCCTGTTATTCATATCCATAAAACAGAGTTTCCGGTTTCTCAGTTTTTGTAATGTCTTTTAGTCTCTTTCCACATACCCTTAACTGCCATAATGAAATCCTTTTTAATCCATACTTCATTTATCATGTTCCCATAAATATGGTTATTGGTGAACCAAATGGTGTGGGGTTAGATAGTTTACAGCTATTGCCTTTGTTTTATCTTCATTAATTGTGTATCCTGAAAAGACTTGAAACTGTCTCAGAATGTTTCCAACACTGAAATGCCCTTTTCTGGTTTTATCAGGTACAAAATAATATAATCTGCAAATAAAGTTGACTTTTCTTGATTACCATACAAATTATATCCTTGAATTTCTGAGTCCCTTATTTTGTCAGTGGTTCTAAATATAACACAAATAACAAAGGGGAAAGAGGACACCCCTGCCTAGTACCTCTGTTTAAACAGAACTTGTCAGAGAGGAACCCCCCCCCCCACACACACACATACTTAAATGTTCACCTCTGATCCCTCATATATATCCTCCAAATCAACCTTATTATTTTATCAGGAAATGCAACTGCTTCCATTGCCAGACTCATAAAATCCCAGCTTAATCTGTCGAATTTTTCTCTGCATCAAGACCCATCAACAACAGTGGTATTTTCTTGCATTCTACTTCCCTCTGGATCATCATTGTTCTGTTTATGTTGTCAAATGCTTGCCTCCCCACCCCAGAACCACAAATTATCTGTGTCTATCAATTTTGGCATACTGTTTGACATTCTTTTAGCCATTATAGACAGAAAAAGACTTTATAATTGTGATTTAGAATTGAAATAGACCTATATTTAACTGGATCTGATGGGTCTTTATCATCTTTAGATATTATAGTCACCACATCATTCTTCCAGGATGGTGATGCTTCTCAGCATTTTAAAATACTGTTAAACAAAACATTCTACATATTTTCACTTTCTTCCCTCCTAGCTTCTAAACTTCCACTGGAATACCATCTGTTCCTGGAGACTTTCCTGTGACTGGTTATACATCACCATTTTTATCTCCTCTCTTCCTATCCTGTTAGTGATTGAGCATCATCTACCTCTAACCTTGGCATATTTAATTCTTCCATAAACATTGTGTTTTTTCTTTAATTCAACATTTTTCTGCTTTATACAGATTTTCATAAAATTTCAAAAATATTTCTAATACCTGCCAGGAACTCTGGCTATTTTCCTTGCATAGGATCTCTAAGCTGGCAACAACCCTTTCTGCTTTCTGTTGCCCGAGCTGTTGTCTTAAAACCTTTTATGCTTTGGAGTTATTATCATAAAACAGTTGCTTAACATCAGTCTTTCTAATCTCTTGAATTTTATTGAGGTAGTCCCTTATTTTCTGTTTTGCACTCAGTAGTTGCACCTCTTCTTGTTCTTTGAGACTCCCCCTATTCTGCAATACCTTAACCTTTGTCAGTCCCTATAAATAATTCTTGTTACTTCTTTACTATATCTCTTTTTCTTTTTTTTCCTACTCTATTTTTAAAATCTACATTCATTTTATCCCACACTCTATATTTTCAAAAGAAATTTCTATCTTCCTTAATAACTCCTGAATAGTTTCTACTACCCATTACTTAAATTCCTCTCTTTTTAACAGATAGGTGGAGAAGTGCCAGTGTCTTGTTTTGAATTTCATTATCCTGTAATTTATTTTATTATTACTGGCATGTGATCTGAAATAGTTATTGGATGTGTCTCAAAACTTTCAATTAAATGCATATGTTCCTGTGATATATAATTTCTGTCTAGCCTAGCCCAGTTTTTGTATCTTAGGGAGTAATATGTAAATTCTCTCCAAGCTCCTACTACTGAATTTACATCTTCCATACCAAATATCTTCAGAAACTTCTTTGAAAATCTACCCTTTTTTGTTATATTCTCCATTATAGGTCCCCAGACACATCTTCACTTTTGCAAATCAAATTCTAGTCCCCACCTATAAGTGATATTCTCTGCTGAAAGCTGATTGCTTCTCTCAGAATTTTCTTAAGCTTGATTGCAGCAGTTTTTGGTGGAATATAAATATAAGCCAGTGTAATCTTCATCCCTTACCAGTAGCTCCTTGCTATTACAAATCTACCATTATTACCTTTTCCCCTCTTCTATCAGTATTGGAACTTTTCTCTCAATTAATATAAGACCTCCCCTTTTCCTTTGTCCCAGATATTCTGCTGAATGACCATCATGAAATCCTTTCTTTATCAAATTCTCATGCTCACTCCTTTCCAACTGCATGTCCTGTATCATAGCTGTTTGCACTCTGCATTTTTTAAATATTTCACTACTCTTTCTTTTTTTGTATATACATGTGAGACCATTCACATTTAAAGATAATATGGAAAGTATTGTCTTTATGATACATTATTATTTCCACCTGTTATGTATAACAGCTTTTTTTTTAATGTCTAGTTTCATCTTTTGTGTTACATGCCCACATGAATGCTTGGCAGGCTGATCTTTTGTACAGTTGCTTCTTGTCATATCCATTTACGCATCTTAGAAGACATTTTGTTTTAATGAAAACCTCAAATTAAAAAACAAACAACAGCCCAGAATATCCCCATAACCTACTAGCTTAATGTAAACACACAAAACTGTACATCTTCAAATAATGAAACTGGGTCTATATTAAATTCTCGAAAGCCGACAGTGTCAAATCTGACATTGTTGACATGAGAATAGTGAAACTGCAGAACATCAAACAAGTAAACGGAAATCTCCGTAAAGGGAGATTTCCATTTACTTCAATGTAGTGCGGTCTCATAGTTGGTATATTTAAGTAGCGGGGGTGTGGGGAGTGCAGGGGGTTTTGCCCTCCCTGCCTACACCATTTAGTTTTTTTTTTGTTTTTTTTTTTTCTGCACATTCAATGTTTTAACAATTCAATCATTAAAGGTTGACCTTTAGTGATTCAAACTGTTAAATATTTGATGTTCTAATATAGACCCATGAAATTTTGCCCACAAGATAAGAACAATTGCTCCAGATTGATATTTTGTCTCACAGGCTTGAAATGACCTATAATGAAGGGTTATCTATGGTAAGATGCATGATGCAGCCTATGCTTCTACTTACACTAAGTACTGTCTGTTTTTATTTTAACTTTATTCCTCTTCAGATGTAGGAAACAATTTGAAGCTATTGAAAGAAAAAAAATACTCTGTTTTTATTGCCCTTATCAGCTTGTCTCCATGGAAACATGAGAACCATATACACAGTTGCCTACAGCTACAAGCTTCTCATGCTGCACTATGAACATTTATTTGCTAAAGGAAACATTTCATTATATTCAATGCTCTTTTATTTACCTACTTTCCCTTAAAAGTTGTTATTAGATCAAGCCCAGGGCATTAATCTGGTCATTCCCCTATGCAAAATTAAGAAAAAGCATATCAGTTTTACTTATATAATGCTCTTTTGTCCAGGCTTTCTTCTTTCTTTACATTGCACTGCCTACATTTCTTAAAACTGATCAAGAAGAAAGAAAGAAAGAAGAAGGAAATGGGGTACCTGTATCCTTATTACACATAAAAATAACTGAAAATGCTTTACTTTATAACATGCAGTAGATGTCATGTTTTATATAAATAGTGTTAAGAACAAAAACTGTTTCACTTACAGTTATCTCTTTCATTTCTCTCCACCATTCCTTAATGTTCTTCCAAACATTAATGACATGAAATAGGGCATATGCTTTGGAGTCCCTTACAAGTTTAACAAACTCAATGTCCAATATTTCCAGGTTTTCTTTTTCTCCAATATTTCACAAATGTGATTGATACTTTGTAATCCTACATTTATTATTTAATTTCTGGGTTGCTGGTTTTCTTCCTGTTGATCTCCATCTCCCACCTCCAGTCTCTAGTTCATTTCCAACGTACTCCTGGTTCTTCTAGCCAACTCCTGCACTTTTTATCTGTCTCTCAAGCATTTTCCTTTGGAACATTGGAAAAGGTCTCTCTATAAGCTTTATTATCAGCAGAATAAAAAGGAGAATCCCCTTCTTTGTGATAGCACACTTTGTGTTGGACCTTTGCATTTCCTGCTTAGCATGTTCTGTATCAGAAAATACTATGACCCTCCAGGAAAAAAAATATTCTGAAGATAGCTGGATACAGCAGCTTGAATCTCATAACTGCTTCTCAATATCCCCTGATCGCTGGAATAAATTTACTCCTCTTCTGCCTGGTTTACAGTGAGTAGTCATTTTTCAAAAACACTCTACTGTTTCCAACCTTTGCTACTCTGCTCCACCACAGATTTGTCATAATCAACTCTTTCTGATGGTAAGATTGCATCTTTACTGTTAGAGGTCTTGGCTGCTTTGTCATAGCCAGGTTTGGAGCATACATGCAATGTACCCTATCTATTAACTGTATAGCTGTAGAATACCAGTCCAGTTCCTTATTTTCTCTTTTATAAAATGAATGCAGTCTGTTCCTACCAGTTTCTCTGGTACAGCAGAAAATCTCTGTTTTTTCCTATGTGCTGTGTCCTCTAATATTACCCCTTTTTGAAACGTTTATTCCTGAGCAGTATCATACTCAGCCAGCCTTTACTTCATTTCGACTTCTGATTTTTGCAGTTTTATCAGCTGTTCTGAATATCTGTTTAAAGCTTCTTCCATTTTTTTACATCCTTTTGTTATCTGAGTTGATATACTCATTTAGTGCTTCGTTTATTTTAATCAGCTCTGAGCACATTTGACTAAAGTTTTTCACTAGATTACTAGAAATCATGTCTTGCACCAAAGCTGGAGCTTGAACTGTTTTGCTATACAGCTGCAGGATTCTTCCCAGCAATTGTTTTCTCCTCACCTTTTCTAGTTAATTTTCTTTCAGGTTCTCTAAATATCTTCTTTGCTGGCATCCAGATAGTGTACTTACTAGCCTGTAAATAAAATTTTATCAAAAAGACAAATTTATTGGCTTTCTTTTCTGAGTTTCTATTGTCACACTGGGAGTGCTGAAATTTAGATGTTACTCAGTGTGCTGCCATCTTGGACATTAGCATCTATGTTTCTTGTCATGTTCATGTATAGCTTATGTATTCACTTCTATGTTAACCTGCGGCACTTCTATTTCAGGAATTTCAGAACTTGAGTGTGGAAGGCAGCATGAGCAGATTACAGAGGTAACCAGTGAAGGTGTAGTCAGCAGTAAGGGAAACGGCAGAGCCATAGGGATCAGTGCTGAGATGTCTGTTCTGCAATGTGTTTGTCACTGATGTTACTCAAGGCATACAAAGCAGGATCTCTCAGTTTGTGGATGACACAAAATGGGGCCAGTAGTAGGGAGTGGAGGGATAGTCTTCAAAGTGAAATAAGAAAGCTATCAGCATGGAATGAGAAATGTCAGCTGTGGTTCAGTGCCAAGAAAAGCAAAATGATAATGAGGGTGGCCTAATGGTTAAGGTGTTTGCCTTACAAACACAAGGTACAGGGTTTGAATCTCTCAGGGGATAATTGGCCTGGCTTAAAATGGCTCACAAGGGCAGTTAGCCTCATACTAATCTATGAACCTATGAACATGTTTAACATTGTTAGTAATTCAACTTTGTCTTTAACTTCATCTAGTTTACCTGTTACACATATGCAAATGACTGAATAATTAGTATTTGGCAAATAACTTACAACAAAAAACTCTATCTTCAGGGTGAAGTACCTTAACAATAAAGAATAAAGAGTCAGAAGTAAATCCAAAGGCACACCATGGACTGGGATATGAATAAGTCCTTTAATAGTAAAACCAGGTCAAACAGTAAGCACTTTCACATTACACTGAATGCTTCTTCAGACTTAATGAATTTTCAAACCAAACTTGTCATTTAAATAACAGTTAATAAATCAAACTGACCAATGACAAAGCATGTGAAAGAATTGAGTAAAACAAAGCCCTGTGAAAATAAAAGTTTTGTAATGGTGCTTATAGCTAACACTTATCACAGATACCCCTATACATATTCTATGGTATAAACTACATCACTTTAAAAACAGTGTGTATACATTTAGCACAAAACAGTTAATATATATAAAAACTACTATATATAAATATCATTTATCTAAAAAGATAAAAAGAAAAGCACACTAAAAGGCAATATAAAATACTAAAAATGCTATTTAAAACAGTGTTGCAAAAGCTTCCTATGGGCATAGGTATGTATACTCAAAGCAAACAACTTAATCACTTCCATATGTATGTACAACCTTATATAACAGCTGATGAAGAAACCAGCTAAATGTATATATATGACAAGATACAACTATCCTAGAAAACGACCTAAAAAAGTACATTAAATAACGTAGAATAATGTTCACTTCTAGAGACATGCTCCTAACCATAAAAAAATAAATAAATGACACAAAACATTTAATATATATTTCAACACTGAAATATTTAAATATGTATCTACCTAAAAATACAATAGTCAATATACAAAAGCACTAGATGGTAGTATAACAATATGTTAGGGCTGCTAATAAAACAGTGCTACAAAAACAATATTGCACCAACTTCTTTCAGACATATCTAACTATGTATATTTACCCAAAAATAAGAGAGGTATTCACTTTATATATGAGCATAGAAGCTTTATATATGCAGAGAAAGAAACCCTATATGGTAAACTAGGTATGTGTAAAACAACTGTCACAACAAGACTTACTCAAAACCTCATTAAATCGCATTTGCATCTAAATGTATCAACTCCCAGTACAGAACCTGCTCCTGACTGTCACATGTAGAAAAAAATTTAATGATTCACTGGCATATCTTTTAAAAAGGGTTTCAGACTAACTTTTTCATTCATGCCATGTCCCTTATTTGCCTGATTATAGGTTCATAGGTTCATAGGTAGGTACTAGGCTATTGGCCCTAGGGTCTATATAAGCCTAGCCAAAAGGTACCCTGGCTTTTGCCACCCAAGAAAATTATTTTCCTGTGCCACTGTCGAGCAGAGCCACAGAAGTGATCCCTGGGGTGAATTTCCTATCTCCCATCCAATCATCAAGATTTTTTCTTGAAGAGTGCTAATGAAGAGCTTTGTTTGATATAGATAGATAGTTTGTTCCAGAGTATGGGAAGTTTCTGGGACAGGAATCTATCCCTCCAGCATGTTCTGTTTATTGTGGTGACAAGGTTTAGGTCCCTAGAGTGTGTACTCGTAGGGACTGGGATTTCTTTAAGTGGAGCAGGTCTAAAAGCTCAGGGTTTGACATATCATTGTGTGTTAGGCAGAGATCTCCTCTGAGTAGGCGATATGCGACGGAGTAAAGCTGCAGTTTTTTGAGACGGTCTGCATAGGGCATCTGTTTGAGGATGGTAATTCTCTTTGTGAGGTATTTCTGTGGCCTTTCCAGTTGTTGTAGATGTCTTGTGAGGTACATACCAAAAGGGGCATTGTACTCTATAATGGGTTTAATGAGTGACGAGTAGAGGGGAACAATGACCTCTTTTTTCCTGGATGAGAAACCTTCTGTGATGAGGTGTGCCACATAGAAGGATTTCCTGACTACTGTGGCGATGTGATTATCAAAGGAGAGACTACTGTCCACCTGTGTCCCAAGGTCTCTTATCACACTTTCGGTGTTAAGTAGACTACCGCCTATGTGGTAGTTCATGGGTACAGAGTTTTTACCAAAAGGGATGACAGTGCACTTTTTGGCATTGAGCTTAAGGTCATGGCTTTGACACCAGACATCTGTCTCAGCAAGGCCCTTTTGTGGGATGTCCAAATCTTTTGGAGTTTTGATTATGGCTCCTAGTTTGCAGTCATCTGCGAACTTCATTAGCCAAAGACCTTCTCAAGATCCATTTGTTCTCTTCCTTCTCCATATAATTCTTAATGTTTCATAGCCTAACAGTAGTTCTAATAAGTTCTATGGCTAAAAAACTAAACCTATAAGACAAATCATGGCTTACAGTGTGTCTCGCTAGGGCATTACGCTCATCTTCTCTACATATGGTGTACAGGTGCTCTCTGACTCTCTCCCTTAGAGTCCTCTTAGTCTTCCTTATATGGAAAGAGGTACATTTAGAACATTGGGCTAGGTATACTAAATTCCTAGATTCCTGAGCGTAATGACCTTGCAGGACACACTGTAAGCCATGATTTGTCTCATAGGTTTAGTTTTTTAGCCATAGAACTTATTAGAACTACTGTTAGGCTAGGAAAAATTAAGAATTATTTGGAGAAGGAAGAGAACAAATGGATCTTGAGATATCAGGCAGACAAGGAACATGGCCTGAATGAGAAAGTGAGCCTGAAACCCTTTTTAAAAGATAGGCTGGTGAATCGTAAAACCTTTTTCTACATATGACAGTCAGGAGCAGGTTCTGTACTGGGGGTTGATACATTTAGATGCAAATGCGATTTTTTTATGAGGTTTTGAGTAAGTCTTGTTGTGATAGTTGTTTTACACATATCTAGTTTACCATATATGATTTCTTTCTCTGCATATATAAAGCTTCTATGCTCATATATAAAGTGAATACCTCTCTTATTTTTGGGTAAATATACATAGTTAGATATGTCTGAAAGAAGTTGGTGCTATATTGTTTTTGTAGCACTTTTTTATTAGCAGCCCTAACATATTGTTATACTACCATCTAGTGCTTTTGTATCTTGACTATTGTATTTTTAGGTAGATACATATTTATATATTTCAGTGTTGAAGTATATATTAAATGCTTTGTGTCATTTGTTTGTATATAATGTCTTCTAAAGGGTATAGTTTAATATAAATATATATATATATTTTAGTTTTTTATGGTTAGGAGCATGTCTCTAGAAATGAACGCTATTCTATGTTATTTAATGTACTTTTTTACTTAGTTTTCTAGGATAGTTGTTTCTTGTCATATATATACATTTAGCTGGTTTCTTCATCAGCTGTATATATAAGGTTGTACATACATATGAAATTGATTAAGTTGTTTGCTTTCAGTATACATACCTATGTCCATAGGAAGCTTTGCAACACTGTTTTAAATAGCATTTTTAGTATTTTATATTGCCTTTTAGTCTGCTTTTCTTTTTATTGTTTTAGATAAATATCTATATATTGTAGTTTTTTATATATAGTAACCATTTTGTGTTAAATGTACACAGATTGTTTTTAAAGTGATGTAGTTTATACCATAGAATATGTATAGGGGTATCTGTGATAAGTGTTAGATATAAGCACCACTAGGAACCTTTTATTTTGGTAGGGCTTTGTTTTACTCATTTCGTTCACATGCTTTGTCATTGGTCAGTTCGATTTATTAACTGTTATTTAAATGACAAGTTTGGTTTGAAAATTCATTAAGTCTGAAGAAGCATTCTGTGCAACACAAAAGCGCTTACTGTTTGACCTGGTTTTACTATTAAAGGATTTATTCATATCCCAGTCCATGGTGTGCCTTTGGATTTACTTCTGAGTATTTGGTAAATGGTTAGAGAATGTTGCACAAATCAGTTAGAAATTAAATACTGAAGATGAAAAGACTGGACACGACCACCACAACGTATATAAAATCCAATTTAATAGATAAAAATAAGCGCTTTCACATGCTCCACTGGCATGCTTCTTCAGATTTTACCATGCACTTACTCCAAAGAGCAATTAAATAGCAAAGACTTAATTAGATAATTGATATGCAACAGAAGAGTGGAGTTTTTTTTCACTTAAAGACAATGTCTTTGAAGGCATTGCTACCACTCAAAAGAGAAAATACAATTTAATTAATATGCAATGTATATAAAAGCATGTTTTTGTATAATAACAAAACAAAAGGACAAAAACAAAACAAAAAAAAAATATATATATAAATATATATATATATATATATATATATATATATATATATATACATCATCCATTCTGCAAAAGGCTTCAAAAATATACTTATTATAACATAATACCTGTACCATTAATGTTCCATGGTGTGTGCTCATACACTGAAAATGTATATAGGCACTTACTCCTATCTGAAACAATTATTCCTAGAAAAAGCAAATATGCCAGCAGCACAACTGAATGTACATATGTATAATGTAAGACATAAGCTAAAACTATGTATGAACACTTACTAAGAATATATATGTATATATATGATAAAAATGTGTTTGACTAATAACTTCTAAAACAATACAAAAAAGAACATATATAAATAGATAAATAAATAAATGAATCAATAAGCTACCAAGGTATAAACCCAACATTCAATTAAAACATCTGTATATATGTGTGCCGTCACTGAATGGTCCCTATACACGTGCTTCAAGTATAGGTTTAATGCTGATGCACTGATTGAGCCCATTTGGAGTAAATGTGATGGTAAAATCTAAAGAAGCATGCCAGTGGAGCATGTGAAAGTGCTTATTTTTATCTATTAAACTGGATTTTATATACGTTGTGGTGGTCGTGTCCAGTCTTTTCATCTTCAGTGTTTTCTTTTTCTGGGACGTGTACCTTTGGACAGCAGCTGTACTTGGATATATTCTGAATTTAGAAATTAAATAGTGTGAAATTCTTTGTTGGTAAGAAGAGTATAAGGTATTAAGGTACACAAATGTGAAGCTATGCAAAAAATGCTAAATCACTGAATGCTACAAAGGAGGTGAGTATCTTCCTTTGAGTGGTGTTGTAATCGGATGGCGCAGTGATGCATTGGTAGTGTTTTTGCTTCATAGCAAGAGGTTCTTCAGTTTGATTCTCATCTGGGGTGCCTTCTGTGTGGAGTCTGCATGTCCTCCCTGTGTTTGTGTGGGTTTCATCTGGGTGCTCTGGTTTCCTCCCATGTTACAAAGACATGCATCTGGAGTGTTTCTCCCTGGGCCTCCACTGAAAATTGGCTTTGTTCCTAGTTGAACTTTCCCGGAAAACAAATAGTAAATAAAATTTGCTTTGCTTACTGGAAGAATAGCATAGGCTGTGAAAATACATTAACTATCTGACACACTTTTCCTGCTCTTTTTTCATGCTGTGTTTGGGCCTTCCTAAAACTTTTCACATGACCTGCACAAGATTTTCATCCAAATGAAAAAGATCTCGTGTCATTTCTACCACTTTCCTTTCTAAGAAGGAACATGCATTATTGCACTACTTTTACTCAAATTTCCTGGGTTCCTATCACATCACACAGAACCTAATAAGCATGTATTATGATGTGTAAGTGGCTTTTCCAAAACTGTTCCTCCTCCTCCCTGGCTCACTCAACTGCATTTGCAACTCATGCAAAATCTCATTGCTTCTCTCACTTTTCCACAAATTAACTAGCGATCCCTTATGATAAACTATCTGCTGCTATTGAATTTTTTTATCATCTCTGATTCCAAGCAATGGGATATTTTGCCTTCAAGCATGAAAGCTAGGTCTGACTCTCCTAATTTCAGATTTATTCTAAATGTTCATGTCCACATTAAGTCTACCTGCTTTTGTCTCAACCCCCAGAACAGCTGATCAGCTGATCTGTCTTATACTTTGCATTCTTTTCATTATGCGTGCTAATTTATTTGCAGATTGATCATTTTTCTTTATGGTTGTGGAACTTACTAATATAAATATACCATCTGGGTCCCTGTGCTAATTCTACTTTTGCATTTTGACAGTGTATTATGACTGATAAGGATTCTTGACGATACCTATTTTCTCAGTTAACAAATAAATAGGAATATAAAGTTTGTCTCAGTCTGATTTGGGGGAATTATAGCTCAGCACTGTGGAAAGGGTATGACTAGGGGTGTGTTCCTCACTGAGCAGGTGGACCTGAGGGGCAAGGTGACAGAGATTTGCTTGCCTTTTATCTAAGGAACATTTTTGAAAGCTAGGTATTTAATTTTACAACAGAATCTGCCGTTGTGCATTCCCTTGTCTTCTGTGAGATCACGGTAATACCGTCTTGGGTTACCTGGAGATGTCATTTGGTATCTTCATCTAGTGCAAAATGCAGAAGCTAAGGTACCAAATGGAAAACAATCCTCTGTCCATACTACTTTGTTTTGTGTATTTTGAACTGTCTGCTCAAACCTCTGTAGCTAGTACTGTTAACAAATTAAAATCTCCATGATCATAGGCCATTGTGGTGAGGTGAGCCCATAAAGGCTTGGTCTACTAATCCCATTGTGCCAAGAGACTGTGGGGTGCTTCCTAAGTGATGTTGCCAATACCTTGAATGCTCTAATTTTTTCTCTGTCACAGCATTATAAACTCCAAGGAACACAAATGGATGTACCACCACGGACGTAGAACCACACTGAAATGATCTAAAAAATATATATAAGACTTTAATATAATATAAATAAAATCACATCAAAGCATGAAGCAAACAACAAAAGGATTAGCGCTTTCAGCTGTAGTCTTCTTCAGATCCTGATAAGCAAGCCAATCATCATGCTTAAAAAATGATCAGTAACCAATCATACTCAATCATAGGGCTTGTCCCTTTCTATTCTTTCAAAACCAATGGAATCATCAGACCAAGCCAGCCTCTATATTAACCAATCAAAATAGGCTTAGAGGGACATGCCTCTGAAATGGCCAAATACACTTCTTAGAATAGTTAATCATTGTCGCTTCATCACACCGCTCTTTCAAAACCAGCTTTAAAGGGACTATTCCATTCAGCCCAGGTGGACAATTAGCTCTTAACTCAATACTCCAATGAGTTTTTCCACTTCAGTTCTATTAAACAGGTCACCCCCTCTTTTATTTTCTTTCATTTGTGTAAGTGCCATAAATTTGAATCTGTGAGTACAGTTTTTTTTAAGTGACAGACCAAAGCATTTGTTGATACATTGTTCCTTATGTCAAATAGATGATGGAAAATTCTTTCTTTGAAAGCTCTGTTTGTCTTGCCTATATAATAGGCAGGGCAAAGTTCACAAATAGCAATGTAAACAATATTCTTGCTATTGCAAGTAACATATCCTTGGAAAGAGTCACAGTCCTGTTGAGGGATGTATAAACTCATTGTTAGTTCTAATGTATGGGCATGCTTTACAGAACCCACACTTCTATGTATCTTTACATTGGTTGACAAGGTTCCCATGTGTACTTATATTATGCTGAAAACCATCCTTAAAACAAAACAATCTTCAAATTGTTTTATTTATTTTTAAAAGCAAATTTCGGAGCTGCACCTACAATCTCTTTAATGTTTATATCTGAGGTCAAAATAGGCCAATGTTTCCTCATGATCTCGCATATAATAGCAGTATCTGTGCTGTAAGTTAAGAGTACATCTGAAGTTATTGTCTGCATGGTTCCATTCTGCTATGATGAGAGTAGTCTACGTGACTTTGTTGTGTACCTAGGTGATACCACATCTTTTCTGAAATTTGATTTAAATTTGTCCATTAAAGAAATAGAGTCTTTGGATGTAAAATTGCATCTGGACCCCATAAAGGGGATAAACACCACCATACACAGAAAGACAATGTGGCGAAACCATATGTTACATCAGACAAGTATGCATCCCAGGCATGTCTTTTCCATCATAATTAATAATTAAGTTATACGCATATACAGGCTATGTACCATGGATAATGTTTTCCTGACAGTACAAAAGAAACTGATGTGATTTCAGCAAGAGGGGATGCAGTGAGAGTAAGATAACTATCAGACCGTAAGATGCTATGGAATTAAGGTTGCAAAAGGGCTGTCCATATTACTCAAAGAAAGGAATTAACAGAATTAGAACAGCAGAACATGATGATTGGCTTGCTATTTTAGGACTAGGCCGACAAACTCTTTCCTGGCTTAACAGTTATCTCACTAGCAACAGTAGGGTGTGAAATGGCAAACAAGACATCTCCTCCTTTTTAAATGCAGCAGTAAGTTTTCCCCAAGGGTCTGTTTTGTGCCAAATCCTTTTCAATATATTTCTAAACCACCTCCACACTGTACATAAACATGCTACTGCCATTCAGTATGCAGATGATTCAGTCCTAATCTCCTCTGCCAAGAATCTGAAAAAAATACCAATATAACTCTCTGCTCCACAGATAAGCACCTATTACTTGTCACAGAATCTAATATCTCTGCAGGTAGGCTGCCTCCAGTGGCATAGAGGGATAAAGAACTGACTACAGCCCAGTTGACCCAGGTTAGACTAGCAACTTAAGTGGCTGATGGAGTGGCAGGGAGGGATGGATGTGCCCATCATCAGAGGTGGATTGTTCTATGGTTGTGTGCCCATCATGGAAGGTGGATGATTCTGTCGTTGCTCCATGTGGCAATCCGTGGTAGAGGCCAGGGATATCATGATGAGGGATTGTGCTCCAAAGATGGGAAAACGCTGATGGATATGGTTGAGCTGCCACATAGGGTGAGCAATATGCCACACATCTGCATTATACACCCATTCCTCATCCACAACCATAGATTCTGCATTGGGAGGGGAGAGTAATGGGGTAGGCCAATAATGGGGTAGGCCAATAAAGTGAAATATCTCATGGCTAAATGGAGATGGCTAGACCCCCAGGATATGTGTCAGCCCCAGTCGGCAAAATAGAAGCTGGTGGACCTGGATATGGATGTGGGGCACTGTATAGAAAGGCCTTAGGATGACCAGGGATCAAAGTGCTCAAAAAATATAACTCTGCAGGTGCCTCTCTCTACTCCCCATATATATCCAAAATCTGGGACTTCATTCCACTCACCCTAAAAGAAACCCTTAACCTCTCAACCTTTAAACAACATTTTAAACAACATCTGATGGGAACATGATCACATGTATTCCCCTTCAGCTAGGTAATACCTGAACTCCTTAATACTAACCGTCATCCTCCTAAAACCAAAAATATCCACCAGCATCTTTCAAATACAGTAAGTATCCCACCCTCATATCCTCTAAATACCATCAATATCGATCCCCAAAAAATACTTCTTACTGGCATTCTTTAATCTACCATCTTTGGGCCACCTGCCATTTACCTACAAATCCCCCTCCAATACCATTTCTGTTATCCCCTATATTAAACCTTCTCTCCCATGTACCTCATCAAACTCACTTCACTACGCTTTTCTGTAGTTCAGCACAGTTATATCTGCAGCTATAATTCTTCTATCTTACAACTGAATAGCCCAACATCTATTTACCTTCATTCTCCTGTACCCTTAAACTATTCCTTGCATCCTTCTTATCCCAGCCACGTCACTAATCTATGAACACTGCATAAAAGCCTAATCCTAGAATCCAGTGTTAGTAATGGACACCGTACTGTAGTTGCTCTATTTGCTGCCAATTGTTCACACATCTTACTCTCGTCTTTCTTGTTACTGATTATTTAAGGCCTTTAGTCATGCCTGTGACATGTACAACACAAATAATATATTTCTGTTCTGCAATAGCTCTACTTAACTGTTCTTAATGTTCAAGATATTGTATTTCTTTTCTCTTTTGGATAAATAGTTAAGGCTACCTACTCATTGCTGTAACATGCACTCTTTGTCTTCCAACCATTAACTGATAGTTGGATGTAATGTTTTTGTTAGATGTGTACTCCTCTTTTGTAAACTTTTATAAACTTAATGTATGTATTTTGTGTGAAACTATTCTCCCTGGGACTCTGCTGAAAAGGCGACATGTGCTCAGTCAGACTATCCTGGTAAAGAATTGCAAATAAATAAATACATTAATAAGTAACTGTAATAAGTAAGCCATGGCTTTCTTCATACAAATTGAAATTCTTAGTCTTTGATCACTGCTTATAGTATCAGTGATTTATCTGGTGACTGCTAATATTCTAACCTAGGATCATTGTTTTTTTTGTCATACCTAGTTGTGCTCTCTTCGTCTGATGACCAGCACCATAATGCATTGCACAATCACTATATACTGGTCATCTGTTTAAAGCAATACTGTTGTCAGGGTTTCCATCTCATCCATACATTCAGGTATTCAATGCTACAAAATTTTCTTTTATTTTCCCACTGGATGCCTTCACCTCCTGGTTTAACATCTGGTCCCACAAAATGTTATTGCTTTTCTTGTGTTTAATGGCAGTCCTCAGCTCTCCTTTTGACTGACTGCCTTCTTAGTATGAAATGAAAAGGACAGTTGCACAGCATTCAACTTAACTACTGTCACACTGTCCCTTGGTAGTCTGGAGCTGTCATTAGGACAACCCATTAAGCAGGTAATGAATCATACTGTGACATCGTAGTTCCATACTTTTCATGCTGGAGTTTTCCGCTGAAAAGAAAGTTGTACAGTGTTGCTGAAACTGCTGGTTGCTGCATACAGACTAAGGCAGGTGTAATTTATTTTTAGTTCATGCCTAGACACATTATAAGTGGCTGACTGACTGATGTCTGGCA